>NC_048221.1:76750762-76793654 GCF_002007445.2 Ailuropoda melanoleuca | reverse complement strand
CATAGCAGCATTGTCCACAATAGCTAAATCGTGGAAGGAACCGATATGCCCTTCAACAGATGACTGGATTAGAAGCTGTGGTCCATATATACAATGGAATGTTGCTCAGCTATCAGAAAGAACGAGTTCTCAAGATTTGCTGCAACATGGACAGCACTGGAGGAGAAAGTGCTAAGTGAAATAAGTCAAGCAGAGAAAGACAATTATCATATGATTTCTCTCATCTATGAAACATAAGAACTAGGATGATCAGTAGGGGAAGAAAGNACAGCCACTCTGGAAAACAGTGTGGAGGTCCCTTAAAAAGTTAAAAATTGAGCTACCCTATGACCCAGCCATTGCACTACTGGGTGTTTACCCCAAAGATACAGATGTAGTGAAGAGAAGGGCCATATGCACCCCAATGTTCATAGCAGCATTGTCCACAATAGCTAAATCGTGGAAGGAACCGATATGCCCTTCAACAGATGACTGGATTAGAAGCTGTGGTCCATATATACAATGGAATGTTGCTCAGCTATCAGAAAGAACGAGTTCTCAAGATTTGCTGCAACATGGACAGCACTGGAGGAGAAAGTGCTAAGTGAAATAAGTCAAGCAGAGAAAGACAATTATCATATGATTTCTCTCATCTATGAAACATAAGAACTAGGATGATCAGTAGGGGAAGAAAGGGATAAAGAAAGGGGGGGTAATCAGAAGGGGGAATGAAGCATGAGAGACTATGGAGTCTGTGAAACAAACTGAGGGCTTCAGAGGGGAATGGGATAGGCTGGTGATAGGTAGTAAGGAGGGCACGTATTGCATGGTACACTGGGTGTTATATGCAACTAATGAATCATCGAACTTTACATCAAAAACCAGGAATGTACTGTATGGTGACTAACATAATATAATAAAAAAAAAACATTAAAAAAATTAAAATTTAAATTTAAAGTAAAAAAAAAAAAAGGAATGCCTTCTCCCAAAACACAACTAGAGTGACACTAGAAGTCACTTTCTGTCCTTTTACTCCCATTTAATTCCTATTCATTACCTGAATCTCCATTAACTTACGTACACATTTACTAGTGTGATTCCTCATTTCATTCATTCCAAGTCTTCCACCCCTGTCACATGCACACATTGGAATATAAGCTCCATAGGAGCAGAAATCTTGCTCTGTTTTTCACTAGCTCCATGATTGGTGTTTAAAATAATTCCTGACACTTAAAGGGTAATAAATAAATATTTTTTTAAATTAATTCATAAGTGAACGAAATGAATGAACTGAGAAGTAATCGAAGATTAGGCTATAGAGGAGGGTAGAGGCCTGATATAAGTAAGATATCTTAAACAAAGGTCATTGTGTTTGAAATATTTTCTAGAAGGAATCAGCTACTGCTTTATGCAGAGCGACCTGATCAGTTTTCATTTAACAATATGTATTTGCTTCTTAAGGCAGCTTTGTGAGTAAATGGTAGCATGTTTTTTTTCTCAGTTTTATTTTTATATTTGCTTCTTGATATCTGTCTTCCCTCTTAATTCAATGTAAGATCCATGAATAAAGGTACTCTGAGCTTGACACAATCTATCACAATTCCGTCTGCAGAATAAGGGTCACTGAACAGTTCTTGGGAATAGCTTACTGAGAATTCATCCATGCAGTCAATAAATACTTATTTAACACCTGTTTATAAAAATGCCTATATTGGGTTAAGTAGGAGATACAGATATTAATGAATGTTGCCTTCAACCATAATGAAGAGATCACAACTTATATCTAAAGGATGTATTTAGAAATAGATATCATATGAGTTTAAAGATGGAAATGCTATAGTCGAAGTTAAAAACTGGCTATAAGAGTTCACAAGAAGACTCTAGGGGAGTATAAAATATTTTTTTGAATTTCTGGTCAACATCATCATTTTTGTGTTTTCTTTCTGGAAAATTCTGAGTGAAAGCTAATAGAGATTTCCATCAGTCATGCAGACATGTAGGGTAGAGCATTAGCTGTGCCCCATGGTTATATAAAATATCCTAATTGTTTCATAATTTAGAAAACGGAATATGTTTATCACCTATAAAACAGATTCTAAGATATTGAAAGATGATCTTCATGACCTATTCAACATGGGAATAGATAGGAGTGTTCAGAAAACCATTAGTCAATGCTATGGTTGAGTTGAGAGCCAGAAGACATCTTTTTCTTAGTATTTTCTGAGCCAAAGTTATTACCACATTAGAAAATGGAAATGATTCTAAAGGATATAATTACAAATAATTGTAAGGACATGGTAAAAACTGTTTTCTCTCAATTAAAATCTCATTTACGTAGTACCAAGCTTAGAAGTTCACGCTGTTGCCATCTGAATCTTCACAAAGTGTTATTCTTCAAGGGGCAAAGTCTTTTTAATTAAGCATTTTATGTGATTCCATTTTCTCCCTTTTCTTAAATATCTATTATACCTGCTTCAAAATTACTTCTAATGCTTGTCCTAGAGTTCGCAATGTACATTCATACATAATCAGAGTTCACTATCAAGTAATACTCTACCACTCTCTACCACTTCACAGATAGTACAGCTACCTTGAACACAGTGCTTCCCATTACTTCCTCCTTCCCATCTCATAACGTTGCTATCATTGGTTTCACTTATCCATAACCTGTAATCACCTAATAAAATGTTGCTATTAATATTTTAGACAGTTTTTAGTAGATCAGCTAAGAATTAGAAAAATAAAAGATTTACCTTCATTGTGTCCATTCTCTACCACTCTTTCTTTGTTTATATAGTTCTGAGTTCCTGACCTATATTTTCCTTCTCTCTGAAGAACTTTGGTTAACATTTCTTGCAAGTCAGGTTTACTGACGACAAAATCCCTTACTTTTTGTTTTTTATTTATTTTGAGAAAGTCTGTATTTCTTCTTCAAAATGAAGGCAAATTTTGCTGCATACAGAATTCTAGTTTTTTTTTCTTTAACACTTTAAGTACTTCACTCTCGTTGCATGATTTTTGAAGAAAATCTTTATCTAATTCTTACCTTTTCTCTTCTAAGGTAAGGTTTTTTTTTATTCTCTAGCCTCAATCAAGATTTTCTCTTTGTTATTTTCTGCATTTTGAATATGGTATGTCTATGTGTAGATATCTTGACGCTTATCCTGCTTAGTTTTAAGTTTCCTGGATCTGTGGTTTGGCATCTTTCATTAAACTTTGAAAATTTCAGTTGTTATTTCAATTTGTCTTCTTTCTCCACCACTTCTTCTGGTATTCCTATTATGCACATGCTACACTACTTATAATTATCCCATGGTTCATGGACAGTCTGATTTTTTTTTTCTTTTTGCATTTCAGATTGGTATGTTTCTATTGACATATGTTCAAGTTCACTGTTTCTTTCCTCAGTTTTGTCCAGTCTACTGTTAAGCCCATCAAAGGCATTCATTAGTTGTGTTATGTTTTTAATTTCTAGCATTTCCTTTTGATTCTTAGAGTTTACATCTCTTTACTTATATTACCTATCTGTTCTTGCATTTTGCCCATGTTTGTGTTCTTTTTATCTGAACCTTCAGCATATTAACTACAGTGATTTAAAATTTCCTGCCTGACAATTACAAAATCTCTACCATGTGAGTTTGGTTTTAATATTAGCTTTGTCTCTTCATACCATGTTTTTTTGTTGTTTGTTTTCCTGCCTTTTAGCAAACCTTTAATTTTTTGTTGAAGGCTGGACATGATAATAATAGGAACTGAAGTGAAAGGGCTTTTCATGTGTGGTTTTATTTTTAACTTGCTGGGAGTTAGGCTGTGTTTAATGTTTGCTATAGCAGGAGGTATCAGAGGCTTCAATTTCTAATATCCCTGTTTTTGTATCTCGTTTTTTCTTTGGATTTCCCTTAACACTTCTTCTTAAATAGAGACTGTAATTTGCAGCTCTCTTAGTTGCAATTCATGTTATTATATTGTTGAAGTTAATTGAGGAGAAAAAGCATTCTATAAATATATGATAAGATCTCTCTATTTTTAATGAGCCAGAGTACCTAGGTGTGAACCTTCAAAAGAGTTTCCTAGCTCCTTTTTTCTCCCCTATGTGAGACAGAAAGAACAGGAGGCCTTGAGCTATCTAACTGTTCTACATATTTGCCACACAAGACTCTAGTAGAGTATTTTCCCTTAGGGGCAGCCCCTAACCACAGAATGTTTGGGGTATTTCAAAATAGATACTATTTCCTAGACATATTTTAGAATGGCTATTTTCCCTTCCCTCTTCCCAAAGCATGAGAGGAATTTTCTTTGATCTTTACCATGAGAACCTGGTGGGCACTTGCAAGTAAAATTCACCAAAGTTTGGATCCACTGCCCAAGACAAAGCCCCTAGGTTTTACCTATCAAGCTAGTTTACATTCAGTCTCCCGCAACTCATCAGTTACCACCTTAATGTTCCTACCAGTGGCTTCAGCTCCAAGTAAGTTGTGATTGTCTATATTTACCTGTCTCTCCAGTGTTTCGGGTGGTGGTTTGCCCTGTAACTTCAACTCTGTAGTTGATCTAAGAATTGATTTTATTTTCAGTTTTCTCTTCTTACTGTTTAGATAAGAGTGATGACTTCCAAACACTTTATAAGGCAAAGTGGAAACTGACCAACTATTTTATATTATTTTTTATATTTTTAGTGTATCTCAAATATTAGTATTTGCTTTATTACTTACATTTTTGTATATTCTTTGTACTGAGAGAGAAAAAAAAACTTAATTCTTTCTTCTATCCTAAACACTCTTTTTCCTTAGTATGAAATCTGTTGTCATGCACATTTTAATGCTGAGGCAGCACTATGAAAAGGGGGTGATCGGGCAACTCTTTATCATTTCTTGAAAATATGAACTAGCAGATGGCATTTCCTCTTTTCTACATTTCATCATTCAGCAGAAAACAATTAAAAGCAAATGAGTTTAAATATTTGGCATGCTCATTTCTGTGGTAGTTATTTTTACAAGAATCAGAGCTTGTTGTAACATATTTAAAATACTATTTAATATTCATTTCACATTCTAGTTAAGTCTTGTCTTTTGATTTTCACAAAGTTATGGAAATAGCCTTATATTGACCTTCAGTAGTTTTAGAAACTTAATGGATATAATATCACTTTAGGGTTTTATACACGCAGGGTAAAATATATAGCTTTTAAAACATTTTGGGCCAAGAGGTATATAGTGAAGCTAATGAAACAGAAGATTTAGGGTGCCTCTCTTGAAAGCCCTCATTCTCAGCTCTAGAAAGTGGCCTTAGTAATCTGTTTACCTGGTCACAAGTTTGTTTGTTTTAATTTGTAAAATGAGATATTTTGACCATAATCAATTCGAACTACTATCTTATTCCACTTTTATTCCTATCACTCTCTCCTTATTTCCTATAGAATACCAGTGGAGTAGCAACAAGTATTTTGTAGATTTGTCTAAAGGGTTATTGAGTTGGCATACTTTTACATTGAGTTTAGAAAGATATATTTATGCAGTTTGCACTCACTCAGGCACATATCTAAGTAATTGTTAGCCATCTCATTGTATCAAGGGCTTCCAGGAATTTTCCTATCATGATACAAATATTCTGGCCAGAGTTCAAGGTGCAAGATATATTGACACCTGAAACTAATATTACACTGAATGTTAACTAACTAGAATTTAAATAAAAACTTAAAATATATTGAGACCCAGAAACAAGTCTGTGGAAGATCTCCTAATCATCAGACTTACAAAATCAAAGTATATTAGATTGTTATTAAAGTTATTAATATATGAAAACAAAACCTTTTTTCTTGACAGGAATGTATTTGGGGTATTAGTTCTATCATTTCATAATGACTTATCCCAAATTTAGTAGCATAAAATGACAAGCAGTTATTATTTCACACAGACTCTGAGGGTCTGGGGTCCAAGTACAGTTTAGTTGTGCACTCCAGCTCTGGTCTGTCATGAGTCTTCAGTCAGGACCTGACTGGGGCTGAAGGATCTGCTTCCCGAATGGCTGTTGGCAGGAGGTTTCAGATTCTCATTACCCAGGCCTCTCCACAGGGCTCCCTGAGTGTCATTATGACCCAGCCACTGGTTTACCCCACAGCAAGTGATCTGAGAAAGCAATGAAGAAGTTGCAATGCTTTTTATAACTTGTCCCCAAAGTCTCACACTGCTTTTGCTTTATTCTAAGCTTTAACAGTGAGTCACTAAATCTGGCCCACACTCAAGGAAAAGGAAAGTAGGCTGCATGTGTTGAATGGGAAGAATATAAAAGCATTTGTAAACATATTTTAAAACCACTACACTTAGTATTAAAGCTCTCCTTTTTGATGATTTCTGTGCCAGTTTCTTAGGGCTTCTAGAACAAATTAATATGAACTGGTTAGCTTAAAACAACAGAAGTGTATTCTGTCATAGTTCTTCAGGCTAGGTGTCCAAAATCAAGGTTTCAGCAGTGCCATGCTCTCAGGAAGAACCCTTTCTTGCCTCTTCCTAGCTTCATTTGGCTCTGGTGTTCCTTGACTTGTATGTGACTACTCCAACCTCTGCCTCTGTTTTCACATGTCTTTGCCTCTGAGCCTGTGTCCTCTGTCTTTGGGTCCAAATCTCTCTCTTTCTGTCATAAACACACTAGGCACAAAATTTAGGGTCTACCCTAACCCAGTATAACCTCATCTTAACTTGATTATATCTGCAAAGGCCCAATTTCCGAAGAGCATATTCACAGGTACTAGGGATTAGGACTTGAACATATCTTTGGGGAACATAATTCAATCCACTACAAATGTTATGCATGATAGTGTTTATTACAATTCTTTTTTATAGAGCTCAAACCTCTAGTTAATACAAAACAGGTCTTTATAACAATTCATATAAAAAAGAAAATTGGTTATCATTTCCAAATTTACAATTCTAAGAATATATATGATTTTACCAATAATGCGCTATAAAGTTGAAACTTTTCTAAACTGTCAAAAATAGAAAAGTTTTTGATCAGCAGTGCCAAAAGAAAGATCTTCCTGTTCTTTTATTTTATCTTTTGGTCTTGAGATATTGTAGTACTTGACAACATTTTATAACTTATAATTTGTTATTAATATTTTATTGGCAAATAGACATTAACTTTTGGTCTAATTTTGTATTCGTTTTCTTAAAGGGGGCCTCAGAAGTGATATAAACTTATAAACCTAGTATACTAAATCTGAATTGGCTCCTACTTGGGCATGTGTATAAAATTGGTTTTGTAGAAAGTTTTGGGTTAGGGTAGTCAAAATAATACAAATTTAAATACACTTTGGTTCTTTAAACATTGTTAAAATTATGTGAATAAATTTATGAACTAGCGGTATTATGTATACTAGTGTCAGTTTTGAATGATTTAAGAAACTGAATTAGTGTGAGAAACCTAGAGAATTCACCTTTTTTTTTTTTTTCATTGTTCAATGCCAGGACATTGGTAATGTTTTCTTTCTTAGGAACATTTAACAAGCTAATTAATAACAATAAAATCCTTGAAAATACAAACTCTTAAAGGTGACTCTAAAAATTCTTACCTTATGAATGTGGTTTTTCAAAGAGGTGTTTTTTATGAAGGCTGAAAGAATAATTTTACTGAAGTTATTGATAAATGTAAGAATTTAAATAGAGAGGAAACTGCAAGGATTTTTCTAAGGAAATGTGACTGCCCATAGTAAGATTTAGGCTGTGGTATTGTGTAATACTAAATAGATTAGTTATCTGTTTATGCATAGAAACTGTACTGTAGATTCTATCTACTTATAGATAATACCTACGTATCTATCTAATATTATATATACGTGTGTACATATGTGTGTGTATATGTACTATTATGTTAATAGCATTATTAGGTTTAAATCCCCTGTTTACATGATTTCCGTGGGGGTATATACCTGGGAATGTAGCCATATTTATGCTACTTAACACATTTGAACATTTAATATGAATTATTAGTAAATCTCATGTATTTTTCTTTTTTCTTAAAGCATATAGTGTGGTTGTGTTGTACCAAAGTGATCCAACTTATCTGCAGTAGAAAGAATGCATTGGATTCTTCTAAAAAACCTGTATATAAGTATTATTCCATCGGAAAGCTGTTGTAAGCACCATAAATAGCAGGAATGTAGAACTTGAACAAAACTGGTAACAGCTAGCCCAAAGAGTTAGTGGAGGTGGAGAAATGACATGCTCATGTTCAAATTCTATCAAAGTAACATTCCCTCAACTCTGAGTGTGTGATCCTCACTAAGACTTCCAACCTCAGCCTCTGTATTTACTCACATTTAAAATAGTAATAGAAATAACTACTTCATAGTATTGTTAGAGGAACTGGGAGTGAAATGCCTAGAAAATATTTGTAATGTTTTCTGAGGTCAGACCTCCGAAAATGCTAATCTCATTGGCATTTTATACATTCCTTTGTGGATTCTTTCTGTATCAAGATGTTTTTATACATGGTGAGCCTTGGGAACACAGGAGTTAGTAACTGTTTTAACCTAAATCCTGATTCCAGTAGGAGCTTACCAAAAGCATAGGAGTGGTAGAAGAGGATGGTGTTAAATATCTGTAAAAAAGATCACATAGAATGTTCTCACGTAAAATTGGAGGAAACTAGATGTGCAACTGAGCCTAGAGATAAACCATTAATACAAAGCAACGTGGTGATATATTTTTAATGATAAGCAGCTTCTTTTCCTTCTCAGGTTTTGCATTCATTTGGGAAGTGAGTAGCAAACCAACTCCTCTCAATGGAAAAAAAATTAAAAAATAAAAGTAATTGATATTGAAAGAGGGTAATAGACCTATGATTGAAAAGATAAGCTATGGGATTTAAAGCTGTAAATTCTCACAGAAATCTGATAAATGCAAATGGAAAAGGGGAAAAAAAGAAAAAAAGAAAAAAACCCTGTAACTGAAGATCATAGAGGTTTTAAAGGTTGAAAGGTCAAGTTAGGTTATCTTATCATCTTCCTAACAACTTAAGATCACATCACACTGCATCGACTAGAACATCTTGAAAAGAAAGGACCCAAGAGATGGAAAACCCTTGGCATTGCCTTTGAGAGTCCGTTTTCCATCTGAACTCCCACTTTTGAAAATTTACTTAAATATACTTTCTTCTCCTCCCAAATTTCAAGTTGGCAGTAAATTTATAATGTAATAAAATATTATATGTTTAAAACTAAATGTTGTGTTTAAGATGTGGGCATGTATTATGATAGTAATAGCTGACACCAACAAACATACGTCAGTGTACATCATAGGATCTGGGCAAAGGACTGTTTGAGGCATTTATTGACCTAACCCTCACAACGAGAGGGAGAGGAAAGAAGATACCATTACCCAAATTTTACCCAAGATAACACTCGCTAAGAGAGACTTGTCTGCATGATAGAGATTAGCAAGCACGCAAGCACGAGAGTTGTGATTCAAACTCTCCTCAGCCTGGTTTAATGGGTAGTTTTTGTAAATTGACATAAAACTGAAACTTTCTGTGACAGCATCTTTCTTTATCAGTGATTACTTTCAGCTGTCTTCACATTTCTGCCTCAGAATGATACCACACACTGTGACAGATATGCAAATAGCACTTGAATAGAAAGGGAGAATTAAAATAAAACATTATAACAAAGAAAAGGCTTTACAAAGCTGATCTAGTGAATAGCTCCTTTAGTGAAAGAATAATATTAGCACGTTCTTTCACAGACATTTCAGAAGGAAATTTTGTTTTGAAAGTTTCTGTGCTTAAATAAACATAAATGGAATAGATGAAGGATTTGTTCTTTCCTCTTGATAAATTTCACTTATTTATGGTCCAGTATATGGTCAGTTTCTATAAATGCTTCTGAATAAAAAACATAGATTTGTTACATCAATTGGATTCATCATTCAGTATCTGTACATTAGGTCATGTTTGTTATTTGTCTTGTTAATATCCTATTTCCTTATTATTTGTTTATAAATTATCTAGAGAAATTTGTTAAAATCTCTTATTACATTAGTAGATTTTTGTGATTTTTCTTTTTATTATCAACTTTTTCTTTAAATTTTTGAATCTGTATTAGTTTCCAACATGCCGCATTTTCCTTGTAAACCTTTATCGTTATAAAAACTATTTATTTGTAGCAATATCTGTCATGCATGGTCAAAATCTAACTTGTCAATATTAATAAAGGGACACCAATTTCTATTATATTTTTTCCATCCTTTTATATCAACTCTTTTGCTTTGTTTTTGATGCATCTCATAAACAGCATATAGTTGAACTTCTTTCCTCCAATTTGTTAATATTTAACTGATGCACATAACCCTCTTTTTTTCATTTGATGTAAGTACTTATATGTTAAGAGTTTAAATCTGAAATCTTAATTTGTTCTATCTGATGTACTGATTCTGATCCTTTATCCTTCTTTTTTAAATTTATGGGTATTTTTTAATCTTTCATTTTTTTCTCACACTCTAATTTTAAGCTGTAATTCCAATTCTGTCTCTTCATGTTTACCTAGAAATGATGTCATCTTTCTTACTTTATCAAACCTTAAAGTTAAATAAATATTTTATCTTCCTATCTTAAATTAAAAGTAATTAATAACATCCCATTTCCAGTTAATTCACTCTTGACCAGTATTTTATTGTCTGTCATGTTAACCTAATTTTGATTTTAAAAATATTACATATGATTATTGCCATTTTATATAGAATATTTTTTTCACAATTGTTAATATTTTTGTAATTTTCTTTTTTATCATTTCAGACTTCCTGTTGAGTACTGCATTTTTTTCTTTAGGATTTTGTTTAGTGAATATCTCTTTGAGGAGTTTTTTTTTTTCCCTCGATATGTTTATTTTTCTTTCATTATCAAATATTTCATAATAATTTCATAAAAATAAAATATTTTCCAGAGTATAGAAATTATAGGTTGACTATTATGTTCTTTAAGCTCATCGAAGATACAATTCCACAGGTTTCAGCTTTTTGGGTTGCTGTTACAAAGAATGCTTTTGGTTTAGCTGCCTTGTTTTTCCAAAGCATTTGTTCTTTCACTTTTTTTAGGATATTTTATTTTCTTGAATGTCTTTCCAGCTTCAAAAACACATAGATATTTCCCTCCCTCCTTCCCTCTCTTCCTCTTTTTTTTCTAATTTTCCTTCTTCTTTCTTCCTTCTTTTTTTCCCTTTTTCTCTTTCTCTTAATCATTCTTAGGATTCTCTGGTAACCCATAATTTGTGGATTTTTTACATTAGTAATGGAAACTTTTCTGCCATTATTTCTTTAAATATAGCCTTTGCATCTTTCTCCCTGTCCCCCAGCCCTGTTAGTCTCCAGTCCAACACATGTTATGCATTCTCATTTTACAGTTCACATTTCTTATATACTCTTCTGTATTTTCTTTTTTTAATCTCTCTATTCTGCATTTTATATTATTTTTTCTGATTTATCTTCTGATTCATTATTCTGTCTTCTACTCTGTCCAGTGTGCTGGCAAATCCATTGTGTTGATATTTAAATTTTGGTTTTTAATTTTGTTTATTTTTAAAAGATTAGTTTGGTCCTTTTTTACTCTGCTATGTCACAGTTTACATTTACCTATTCTTTACAGTAATTTTCAACTTTTTTCCATTTGTTCCTTCAAATATATTAAGCATAGTCCATATTGACTAATTATAGTATCTGATGTATATATTACTGAATTTATAATGTCTCTTATATTTGCTATTCGTATACATTTTGCCTCTCTCTCTCTTTTTTTTTTTACTGTTTGTTTAAACATTACCCTTAAGAAAGAGCTATATATAGGTGTTTCCAAAGTCTTAGAGTGACTGCCCTCTCCTGCAGAGATGTTTTGTGTTAGTTCTGCCATGTGCCTATGGGTACTCCCAGTCAATCAAGTTCTCAAATGAAACTGTCCAAACTTGCCTAGACTATGCATACCTGCAGTACATGGGTACATGAGGACAGACCCAGGTATCCTTCTCTATAATATCTTAAGTCTGGAGAGTGGGGAATGGAGGGCTCCACTTTTAGGTTTAGTTCATTCTTATACTTACCCTGAGATTGTAGATATTTGGGCTTTCCAATTAAGGTGGAGAGTATCATATGATTCGTTTTGAGTGAGCCCTGGGCCATAACGTATGTGATCATGGCTTATTAAAGGTGTAAAACCAAAACTGAAGTGGCAATATCAACAAATTCAGAATAGAAATGGACATGTGTTTTCATAGTCAATTACTTCTCTGGGTTTGAATTTCTTCTAAAAATTGTCCTGGTATTTATTCATTTCCCCAGTATTTCATATTCATTCATTGATTCATTCTTTCTCTCTCTCTCATACATACACACACATGTGCACACACACACACACACACACACAGACATACACACACATCCCACATAACCTAAAAACCTTGCTTAAAGCCACTAACATTTATTTAGCTCATCAGTCTCCAGGTCAGTTGGGACCTAGCTGGTCCAGTATCCTTTGATCTTACACCTGTAGGTATTTTGGTATATGAGCTGTGGATTGAATTTGTGGGAGTTTTTCACATCCCTGAGGCCTCAGCTGGGTTGAATCAGCTATCTTAGACCTATTCTGATAGCTGCTATTATGTTAGTGCATGGAAGATGTTCTCATAGTGTCCTATCTTCCAGAAGGCTAGTCAGGACTTGTTCAGATATTTAAATGTCAATGCCAGTCGGCTGAGAGTAAGGAAATGCACAAGGCTTCTCGAAGCCAAGGTCTGTGTTTGGCACCCCCATCATTTCTTTAATTCCCGAATTAAAGACTCTGTGCCTTAATGAGAGAAGCTGCAAAGGTTGTGGCTACAGGGAGAGCTAAAGGACTGAGGTCATTTTCCAAAGTAACACACACACACACAAGCATTTTGTTTTGTTTTGTTTTCAGTGAGGTGGTTAGTTTGAATAACTGAAGTTAATACTTTGTCTTTTTATGTGTGCCTATTTTTCTTCATTCCTTTCTGCTTTTTCATTTTTCTTCTCTCCTCCTTCTTTCTATCTCTGTGCTTTTAAATCAATGTTGAAAGCTTATATTCTCAAGTATTTCTACAAAATCCAGTCATTAATTTATCCTATTCATCCCTCTGTATTCTTTCTCCTCTGGCCTCCTAAATTTAGGTTTTATCTTTTTCTAGTGAGAAATTGCTTATTAACTATTTATTTTTTTCTTTATGTCTAATAAACAAAAATAAACATGTGTGGTCCCATTTCCTTAACAGCCGAAATGTCTTCAAGAACAGGAGCCACATGTTCTCTTGTCAGGCTCCACTATGTTCTGAAAGTTCTCTGAATACCAGTGGCTAACAGTTGATTTAGTTATCCAGAGACAGATAATTTGAGACTTGCAAAGGTGTCAGCTGAACTTCCTGGATTAATTTAAATCAGGCAATCCTGGTAGCATTCAGTTGCATTAATCGGTTTCAGAATAAAGCCATTCTATACGTGCCATTTTTTTTTTCCCTAATAAGATGGTAAGTTCAAGGTATTATTGGAAGGGCTGATTGATTTAAAACAGAACAGCAAAAGGTTTATGTTATGAACTATCTGTCTGAGAAAGTCAACACAGCCTTAAGCTTGGTTTTGTTTTTACGTTTGCATGCACCTACTTAAAAGAATCAACATGCACCAGGCAAGTTAAGGTTTATCTATGGATTCTGCTATTCAGTGATGTGGGAAACAAAAGCAGAAGAAAAATAATTAAATTCCCTTACTACCTGCAGCCCATTGACAAGTCCTTTAAACAGGCAGGGTGACACTCCTCTAGGGATTCAACTGCTTTGATGTTGACACTCTGCTAAGGGCAAAAGGCAATCCTAGCCCAACTCCCCGCCCCCCGCATCCTATAAGCCTACTTTAACATATAAAAATTCTTTTGGAAACTTCCTTTATCTCTACCCCCAAGATACATGTTGGCAATCATCCCCCAAGCATATGGCCCACCAATATACATCCGAAGGATCTCATGACTAAAGTTTTATTAGACAGTAATAAATGATGCTTTCCCAACAATAGCTAGCCCCTTCAAGGTCCTGGAAACCTTGCTTCTAAAATTCCTTAGAAACTTATGCTATCCCTAACCCCCTCCAAACTTGAAAGTATATAACGGACCACTCTTCATGACCCCAGTGCAGCTCTTTCTGCCCACGGGTCATATCCCCGTGCTTTAATAAAATCACCTTTTTGCACCAAAGACATCTCAAGAATTCTTTCTTGGCCATTGGCTTCGAACCCCAATGTCTTTCCTATATCATTCAAGATGTCATTATAATAATTTCAGGACTACTTTGGCATCCAGTCAACATAGGTCACATTAGAGATTGTTGCAAAACAAACCACATATCTGAAAGTAGAAATGTTAGGTAAATGAACAAAATTTTATACCAAAATAATTGATTATTGAGAAAATAGAAAATATTTTGACCTTCAAAAATATCAGAGAAATTGCATGGCATAATGATTATATTGTACATTAATAGAGTGACTTCTAAATGCTAGGCAGTGTGCTAATACTATTTGATATACACTAAGTAATTTATATTTTAGGATAACCCTCAAAATATTAACATTATCACCCTGATTTTAAATATGCTAATTGAAATTTAAGCAGATTTAGTAATGTTTCCCCAAGCATGTGGTCAGTATATGGGGCACAGAATTAAATGAAAGATTCTGTCTTCAGACCCACTATGGACTAAATTACAGTCACCCAGGATTAAGGCCCGGTAAACCATATTTTAGCTTTATCAAGGTGAGTATGCTAGCTAAACTTCCCAGTTTAAAATTTTCCAACTTATATAATGATAACAATAATAAATGTATAAAAAATTTACAATGGATCAAATCCTTTATATGCATTACCTCATTTAATATTAAATGTCCCCTTTTTATGAATCACCAAAGAAATTCGCAAGGTCACCCAGCTGGGAAATTGTGGAATGAGTAGTCAAACCCAAACCATCTCACTCTGAGAACCACATCAGGATACTGTTATCTTGTGTCCCTGTGAAAATTTGTGAGGATAAAATTCACATTCAAAATCCCTTATAGTATGTAAAATGCTGTTTCAATCTGGTATTTGTTATCAACTTTAACTTACAATTGTGTTTCTGGAAGCCTTTATTTTTTCTAAAAATGTATTCTTTGTATTAACAAATACAGTCATCATTCCACATATAGTGCCCTGTTTAATTAAAATTGAAAAAAAAATCCAAGTGTTATTTTTTTTAAGTTTGAAGAGAAGCTATTTTATTCTCTTCTACATTTCCATCCTCTCTGGCAATTCAGCTTACAGGAGAGAACTCTGTAAGTCCCTTGGCTTATTTCATCCTTTAATTATCTAATGAAACTGGGAATCATTTGGTGCTTGAGAAGGCTGTACTAGTGGACCATATGTAAAAGCTGTATCATGAGCATTTGTCTCAAAAAATCCATAGTTCTACTAAATATTAGTCTTCTCCCTTCATGAATACTAGCCATATAATGAGTTTTATTCTAAATAAATACTGTGCATACTTCTTAAAGCACAGCATTTTCTGAAAACATTAATGAAGGCACTGTCAAAGCTTAAAGATGGATGGTGTAACAGCTCAGGTTTAGGACAGGTGGAGGGGGAAGCTTGAAATGGACAGAGAATATTCATAGCTGGAAATCCTTGCCTTGGAAACCTTATCTACAGTCAGGAACCTGGAGTAGAATTGACCGTAGCAGTCACAAAACCAATTGGAATTGGAGTGCAGTGAAGCCTGTGACATGGAAGAGAATGATTCTAATGCATCCAAAAATACTCTGGTTACAACAGTTAAAGGATAATTTTTTCCTATGGTTGAAATAGTACATTATTGACAATTGAGGGGTGGGGCACAGCTGTGCACAGTCAGTAATTGCCTCTGAAATGGAAAGTGAATGTTTCAGCAAGATAAAGTATTTGCATTTAAATAAGAAAAAATCAAGTCAGCACTATCTTTGGATTGGGCTTTCTGAACATTGCTCATATTCTGTGTTTTTCTTGTTTAAGATTTGTTTTTTCACCTAGCTGTAGCGATAAGCATCATAAAAACAAATTCAATGATGTGATCCTGTATCATTCTTTTATTTTGGAGTACTGGGTTTGGGGAATAGGGAAAGATAGTTGCAGAAAGAAAATCAGATAGTAATTTACCAGGACTTAACTGACAAAGGAATATTCTAGAATGATTATTGTGCTCCAAGAAATTAGACTGTTAATATGATCAATATACATGCTATTTGTGTGGTACTTATATTCTCCTTTTAAAAATCTCAGGTGACTTTCACTATTTTTGTATACATAAGAGCTCTTTCCATAAATGCAAATTCTGGTTTTATTTGCATACTTGATAAAGAGAATACATTTACATTAAGTGACTGAAACAAAAAGTGCAAGCCAGTGAAGACCATTAGCATTTATGACATATGTATATTATATGTATTTAATATATATTTCAGAACTGTAATTGTGAAAGATATTAAATCAACCAAACAAACTGCTGCATCATCAAATGATGGTATTCAGCATGTAATATATCAGGTTGATAATAAATTTGAGAATTTACAGCATTCAGAATATTTAACCATTCTTATTTAGGTAAAATATTTTTATTTCTAAGGCAATATCTACTTGTTATCAATATACATTTAAAGTGAAATATGCAAGTATTTACATCTTCATGCTCTAGCATAGAGTATTTTAAAATGTGGACATCCAAAATTATCAGATGATATCAAAAGTGTATTTATTTATTTTTAATTTTTCTTAAGATTTTATTTATTTATTTGAGAGAGAGTATGCACACAAGAGAAAGAGTTGGGGGGAAGGACAAAGGGAGGGGAGCAAACTCCCCACTGAGCAGGGAACTCCAGAAGCAGGGCTCCATCCCAGAACCCTGGGATCATGACCTGAGCTGAAAACAGACGCTAAGCTGACTGAGCCACCCAGGTGCCCCAAAAAGTATATTTATATTAATGCTCCATTTTAAAAAAAGCAGGGGGGAGTTTAAACATGAAATTTGGTTATTTTAAAAATGACTTACCAAACATGGATTCCTAATCCCTTAGAAGTATAGAAAACTATTGCTATTATTTTTGCATTTTTCAAAGAAAAATATTCCATAATATTGCTGGAAAATAAGAAAGGGTACCAAGAGTAGAAGAGAAAGTTTGATAAATTTACAGAAGTTACTGAAGCAGTTTGCATTCACCTCTACTTCTGACTCTCAAGAAGACGTGAATCAACATGAGCTACTGGTTTTCCCTCTTGGAATTAATTCTATAGAAACTATAAAAAGAAGCAAGGTCTTAGGGTAAAAGAATATTTATGTTTCAGTGCATTTTTTAAATTCTAGAGGATGTCTTTCGGGGTCATCTCATTCTGATTATATGAAGGCTAGTTAGAACTCTTTAAATTATAGATAGCTGATTACAGTGCAAAATAACTCTGATCTATAAATAGGCACATTTCATTCTATCCAATAGAGATTCAGTTGGCTTCCCTTCCCTGTGAAACACCTTTGCTCTATTTGTGTATTCATTTAACTATTCCTGATCTTTAAATGTATCTCTCATCAAGTTCCTTTTTTTTAAGCTAATAAACTTTATTTCATTAGAGGGATTTTAGATTCAGAACAAAATTGAGCAGAAAGTAGAGTTCTATAAACCGTCCCCACACATAAACTCCCTCCTATTGACATCCCTCACCACGGTGGTACATTTGCCTCAGTTGACGAGCCTACACTGACAGCATTATCACTCTAGGTCCATTGTTTTCCTTAAAGTTCACTCTTGGTGTTGTACATTCCATGGGTTTTGACAAATGTATAATGACATTTATCTACCACTATTGTAGTATCATACCTGCCCTAAAAGTCTTCCGTTCTGCCTATTCACACTGCCCTTCTTTCTTACCCAGGCAGCCACTAATCTTTTTACTGTTTCCACAGTTTTGCCTTTTCCAAAACATCACATAAATGGAATCATATAGTATGGAGACTTTTCTGATTGACTTCTTTCACTTAGCAAATGTTCAGTTTTCTTCATGTCTTTTCATGGTTTGCTAGCTCATTTCTTTTATCAGTAAATTCTATTTTATGGATATACCACATCTTATATACCTATTCGCAGATTAAAGGACATCTTGTCGCTTCCAGTTTGGGGAAATTACGAAAAAATCTGCCATAAACATCCATGTGTAAGTTCTCGTGGGGGACATGCATTTTCATCTCACTTCTTTAAATAACTAGGAGCATGATTGTTGGGTCTTGTGGTGAAATTATATTTAGTTTTATAAGAAGCTGCCAAAGTGCATTCCAGTATGGCTATACCGTTTTGCATTTCCACCAACAATGAATGAGAGTTCCCTTACTCCACATCCTTGCCAGCATTTAGTTTTGTCAATATTCCATTTTGTCTATTCTAGCAAGTGTGCAATGGTATTTCATTGTTAGGTTTAAAAAAAAAAAGAAGAAACATTTTATTTATTTATTTATTTATTTATTTGAGAGAGAGTGAGTGGGGGGCGTGCAGAGGAAGAGGGAGAGAGAGAGACCCAAAGAGGCTCCACATCCAGCATGGAGCCCAACACGGGGCTGTACCTCATGACCCTGAGATCAAGACCTGAGCTGAAATCAAGAGTCAGATACGTAATCATCTGAGCCACCCAGGCATCCGTCATTGTTAGTTTTATTGACAATTTTTTTTTAAGATTTTATTTATTTGTCAGAGAGAGAAAGAACACAAACAGGGAGCGCAGGCAGAGGGAGAAGTGGGCTTCTGCTGAGCAAGGAGCCAGCCCAGTGTGGGACTTGATCCCAGGACCCTGAGTTCATGAGCTGAGCCGAAGGCAGACGCTTAACTGACTGAGCCACCCAGGCATCCCCATTTTACAATTTCTTAATGAGATAAGATGTTGAACATCTTTTCATACGCTAATTTGCCATGTGTATGTCTTGTTTGGTGAGATGTCTGTTCGAGTCTTTTGCCCATTTTCTTATTGTTGGGTTTAAAAGTTCTTCATGTATTTTGGATAACAGTCATTTATTTGATGTATCTTTTGCAGATATTTCCTTCTGGTCTGTCATTTGTCTTCTTATTCTCTTATTGTCTTTTACAGAGCAGAATTTTTAAATTTCCATGAAATCCAGCTTATCAGTTGGTTCTTTCATGGATCAGGCCTTTGGTATTGTAGCTAAAAAGTCTTTGCCAGGGGCACCTATGTGTCTCAGTTGGTTAAGCAGCTGACTTCTGATTTTGGCTCAGGTCATGATCCCAGGATCAGTATTTGTCCTCTGAATTCGTTCTTCCCTTTCATTGGTGGGCTGGCTATCCTGACTCTTCTGGCTATCCATATAAATTTTACAATTAGTTTCTCCATATCCACAAGACAACTTGCTGGAATTTTGACTGAGATTGCATTGAACCTATATATTAAGTTATGAAGAACTGACATCTTGACAATATTGAGTGTACCTATCTATGAACATTTAATGTTTCTCCATTTACTTAGTTCTTATATTTCATTGGAATTTTATACTTTTCCTCATTATAGATCTTGTACATATTTTGTTAGATTTATACCTAAGTATTTAATAATTTGGCATGCTAATGTAAATGGCAGTGTGTTTTTACTTTCAAATTTCACTTGTTCATTTTTGGTATATAGGAAAGCTGTTGAATTTCTTTGTAATAATGTATTCTCCAACATTGCTATAATTAATTCCAGAAGTTTTTGTTGATTCTTTCAGTGTTTTTGCATAGATGATCATGTCGTCTGTAAACAAAGATAGTTTTATTTCTTCCTTCCCAAACTGTATAACTTTTGTTTTATTTTCTGATCTCACTGCCTTACCCAAGACTTCTAGTATAATGTTGAAAAGGAGTGGTGAGTGGGAGTCCTTAATCTTGATCTTAGAGGAGTGCTTCAAGTTTCTCAACATTAGGTATGGTAATCGATGTAGATACTTAGTACATGTTCTTAACAAAATTAAGGATATTTTCATTTATTCCTTGTCTTGTAGAGTTTTATAATGTTTGGGTGTTTAGATTTTGCAAATTTTTCTGCATATTTTGATATAATTATAGATTTTTTCTTTATTAGCCCACTAACATGATGGACTGCATAAATTGATTCTCAAATACTGAATAAGCCTTGTATACCTTGGTTGTAGCATATAATTCTATTTATTCATTGTTGGATTTCATTTTCTAATATTCTTTGAGAATATTTAAATCTGTGTTCAAGAGATATTTTGTTCTGTAGTTTTCCTTTATTATAATACCTCTATTTGATTTTGGTGTTGGGGTAATGCTGGTATTATAAAATAAGTTAATAAGTGGCCCCTATATTTCTATCCTCTGAAAAGGATTATAGAAAATTGATAACATTTCTTCTTTTAAGTGTTTAGTAGAATTCACTAGTGAATCTATCAGGGCCTGGTGTTTCCTATTTTGGAAAATTAATTATCATTTCTATTTTTCTAATAGCTATAGGCCTATCCAACTCTCTCTTCTTACATGAGTTTTGATAGATGGTATCTGTCAAAGAACCAGGTTGTTTTACCTAGTTTAAAAATATGTGGGCATAGCATTGTTCATGATATTGCTTTATCATTTTAATGTCAGTTGGATCTGTAGTGATATTCCCTCTTTCATTTCTGATATTAATAATTTGCATCCTCCCTTATTCTCCTAGCCTGGCTAGAGGTTTATTGATTTTATTGATCTTTGAAAAGAATCAGTTTTTTGTTTTGTTGATTATCCTCTGTTGATTTGCTGCTTCATTTTCATTGATATCTATTCTAACTTTGATTATTTTAATGTATTAATCATTTTATATTATTTTATTTTAGAAGCCCTTATATTTCCATAGTGGTTGAATCAATTTACATTCTGACCCACAGTGCACAGAGGTTCCCTTTTTTTTCATGTCCTCACCAATATTTGTTATTTTTTCCCTTTTTGATAATAACATTTCTAACAAGTGTGAGTGATACTTCATTATGTTTTGGGATTCCTTCATGATTAGTGCTATAGAGCATCTCTTCATGTGCCTATTGACCATCTGTATGTCTTTTTGGAAAAAAATCCATTTAAATCCTCTGCCCTTTTGTAATTGGTTTTTTGTTTTTGTTTTGTTTTGTTATTTTCTATTGAGTTGTATGAGTTATTAATGTATTTTTTTATATTAACCACTTAGATATTGATTTTTTTCAAATAGTCTCTCCTATTCATACATAGGCTGTCCTTTCATTATGTGATGGTTTTCTTTCCTGTGCAGAAGCTTTTTAGTTTGTTGTAGTCCCATTTGTTTATTTTTGCTTTTGTTACTTTTGCTTATAGAGTCAATTCCAAAATATCATTGCCAAAACCTATGTCAAGGACCTTACCGCCTATGTTTTTTTTTGTAGGAGTTTTATGGTTTCAGGTTTTATATTCAAGTCTTTAATCCATTTTTAGTATTGCTGCTGCTGCTGTTGTTGTTTGCGGATTGTTTCTGATTTTAGAACATGTAAACAAAACTGTTGGCTTTTATTTTTTTATGCCTCAACAACAATGACAGATGATAGCAAAAACAAGCAGCAACAGCTCTTCTCCGTGACAGACAGTGTTCTCTGCACTTCACACGTTATTCAGTTAGTTTTCACAACAACCACAAGAAGTAAATATGATTATTGCCCCACTTTACAGATGAAGAAACTGAGGAATTGACTCTAATTTGTTCAAGGTCAGCTACATGCAATCCTAGCGCCCCTGG
Organism: Ailuropoda melanoleuca; assembly: GCF_002007445.2. NCBI lineage: Eukaryota > Metazoa > Chordata > Mammalia > Carnivora > Ursidae > Ailuropoda > Ailuropoda melanoleuca. Next base: position 76,771,868 of record NC_048221.1, on the reverse strand, counting down.
GATTTGTACTGGCTACAGAGTCCATCAGTCACTCTTTACCACCATGCTTCATTGAAATACTGGCCTCACACAGGATTTATAGTTCTGATATTTAAAAAACAAAAACAAAAACAAGGCAGAAAAACAAAGTAAACAAGTATCTGACCAACTTGAAAAATATGATATTTTATATTTATTTACATAAATTTTACATTTACATCCCCATGATAAGTCTAGTTACCATTTGTCATCATATGAAGTTAAAATGTTGTTGGATGTATTCTCTATGCTATACATTATTTCCCCATGACTTATTTATTGTATACCTGTAAGTTTGTACTTCTTAAACCTCTTCACCCATTTCATGAGCCCCCATCCCTTTCCCACTCTGTTAACCAAGAGTTTGTTTCCTCTATCTAGAAGTCTGTTTCTGTTTTGTTTTGTTTTGTTTTCCATTTGTTTTGCTTTTTAGATTCCACATATAAATAGTATCATATAGTATTTGTCTTTACCTGTGTGACTTATTTCACTTAGCATAATATCCTCTGGCTCCATCCCTGTTGTCATAAAGGCCATATTTCACTCAATTTTATGGTTGAGTAATATCCCATTATATGTATATACTGCATCTTCTTGTATTGATGAACACTTAGGTTGCTTCCATGTCTTGCTATTGTAAATAGCCAAGAACATAGGGGTGTATGTATCACTTTGGGTTGATTTTTTTCATTTTCTTCAGCTAAATACCTAAAAGTGGAATTGTCAGATCACGTGGCAATTCTATTTTTATTTTTTTGAGGAACCTCTATACTGTTTTCCATAATGGCTGCACCAAATTCCATTACCACCAACTACATACAAGTGCTCTCTTTTCTTCATATCCTTACCAACACTTATATTTTGTCTTTTTGATCACAGATCTCACTAGTGTGAAGTGATAATTCATTGTGGTTTTGATTTGCATTTCCCTTGTGATTAGTGATATTAAGCATCTTTTCATGTTTCTGTTGGCCATCTGCACATCCTCTTTGGAGAAATGTCTATTTAAGTCCTCTGCCAATTTTTAAATCAGATTCTTTGCTTTTATGATATTAAGTAGTATAAGTTCTTTATACATTTTGGAGATTAACCCCTTATCAAATATAAGATTTACAAATATTTCTCCCATTCAGTAGGTTGCCTGTTTATTTTGTTGATCATTTTCTTCCCTGTGCTAAAGCTTTTTAGTTTGATATAATCCCATTTGTTTATTTTTGCCTTTGTTGCCCTTGACAGAAGAGACTAGTCAAATATATATATACTGCTAACACCAGTGTCAAAGAGCTTACTGCCTGTATTTTCTTTTAGGAGTTTCATGGTTTCAGGTCTTATATTCCAATCTTTAATTCACTTTGGATTTATTTTCGTATATGGTGTAAGATAGTGATCCAGTCCCATTCTTTTGCATGTAGCTGTCCAGTTTTCCCGACACCATTTTTTAAAGAGTCTTTCTTTTCCCTGTTGTATAATTTTGCTTCCCATCATAGATTAATTGACCATATATGCATGGGTTTATCTCTAGACTCTCTATTTAATTTCATTGAATTATGTGTCTGTTTTTATGCCAGTACCATACTGTTTTGAATACTAGATCTTTGTAGTATAGTTTGAAATCAGTGAGTATGATGCCACCACTTTGTTCTTTTCCTTCAATATGGTGCTGTGTATCCTAGGTCTCTTGTGGTTCCATACAAATTTGGAGACTGTTTATTCTGTGAAAAATTCCATTGGAATTTTTATAGGGATTGCACTAAATCTGTAGATTGCTTTGGATAGTAAGGATATTGTAACAATATTATTTTTTCTAATTCATGAACATGAAGTATCTTTTCATTTATGTGTGTCTTCTTCAATTTCTTTCACCATTGTCTTATAGTTTTCAGTGTATAAGTCTTTCATCTACTGGGTTAAATTTATTCCTAGATATTTTATTCTTTTTGATGCAGTTGTAAATAGGATAGTTTCTTAATTTATCTTTCTGATAGTTCCTTATTGGTGAATAGAAATGCAATAGATTTTGAATACTGATTTTGTATCTTTCAACTTTACCAGATTTGTTTCTTAGTTCTAAGAGTTTTTTGGTGAAGTCTATAGGGTTTGTATGTTGAATTTTGTCAGATGCCTTTTCTGCATCTATTGAGATGATCACATGATTTTTGTCCTTTATTTTGTTAATGTGGTGTATCACATTGATTCATTTGAGGGTGTTGGACCATTCTTGTGTCCCTGGAATAAGTCCTATTTGATCATAGTGCATGATTCTTCTAATATATTGTTGAATTTAGTTTGTTAATATTTTTTTAAAGATTTTATTTATTTATTCAACAGAGATAGAGACAGCCAGCGAGAGAGGGAAAACAAGCAGGGGGAATGGGAGAGGAAGAAGCAGGCTCATAGCAGAAGAGCCTGATGTGGGGCTCGATCCCATAATGCCGGGATCACGCCCTGAGCCGAAGGCAGACGCTTAACCGCTGTGCCACCCAGGCGCCCCTGTTAATATTTTGTTGAGGGTTTGTGCATCTGTATTCATCAGGGATATTGTCTTGTATTTTTTTAAAAGATTGTATTTATTTATTTGACAGAGAGAGAGAGATACAGCCAGGGAGAGAGGGAACACAAGCAGGGGGAGTGGGAGAGGAAGAAGCAGGCCCTCAGCGGAGGAGCCTGATGTGGGGCTCAATCCCAGAGCACTGGGATCATGCCCTGACCCAAAGGCAGACGCTTAACAACTGTGCCACCCAGGTGCCCCCTGCTTGTATTTTTGAAGGAGTAGCTTTGTATAGGAGATTGTCCTTATTGTTTAACCCTGCCCTGGCTTTCAGATATTTCTTAAAACTTTTTGATTTTCTAAGCGGCTTATTTTACTTTTAGTGTCTTTCTGTAATTAAGGATTTGTCAGGACATGTCCCAAAGGGGTAGATTTCAGTTGGCACCTACGTTCAGGCTGATCAGAAGCCAGACCCTCAGGCAGCAGCATTTAAAGTATGCAAATACACCTGCTTTAGAGGAAGACTGGGAGATGGACTTTTCAATCCATCTTCTGCTCTGAGCCCTGATTATAATACCCAGTAAGAACTGTTTTATTCTTTACTACCATTCCATTGAATCTATGAACACAAGCCCTCCTGGCCACTAGAGCAAGGCTACTAAGTGATATGTTCTCTTGGTAGCAGACACAAAACCAGGGTGCCAGCCTTGCACACAATTTCCTTTCTCTGAAACCTGGAGCAGGGGCAGAGGAAGAACATAGAGATGGTGAATGCCAACCTCTCCAGTCTCTAGACAGGATTGTAGTCAGCCCCCAGATGTGTATTTAATTAGAAGCTTGCCTTTCAGACTGCAGCAATGAAGATAAGTTAATAAGCATTTTGCATAAATACTGGAAGCCTAGAGTGAGGCAGAGAGAGAGTGCAAAGATGCCACCCACCAGGTTCTGTCGTTGGAGACCTCAGTAGATGTGAGCCTGCTTCTCAGACTGACGCTCCAAGTCAATCATATAGGCCTCTTTCAAAGTAAGGCTGTGGGATTGTTTGTTGTTTCTGAGAAGTGCCTGAGCAAGAACAATCTTTCCATTTGCTACAGCCCTATGAGGACCATGAATGCAAGCCCCAGTGGTCAGTAGAGCCAGGCAATCAAGAGGCATCACCAGGCTGGCAGCTACAAAATCTGAACCACCACACATAAAAACTGGGGCACAGACATGTATACAAGCCTCTGTCTTTGGAGACTATTTCAGTAGACCCTTAAGTGTGTTAAATTGTCTCTGTGGCCCTCAAGGTGATGCTTTAAGGTCAGCAAACCAGGTACTTTCACAAAAAGTCTGGGTGTTTTTCAGTCAGCTTCCTTTGCCCTGGGCCCTGGCCATATTGTCTGTGTGTATAAGCCCTTTAAGAATTGTTTCTCAGTTTGTTACAGCCTTGTGGGTGTCGTGTGTATATGCTCTATTGGCTTTCAAAGCTAGATATTTTATGTGTAAGTCTTAAAAGCTGAGGTTACAGATGTGGAGTTCTAACCCGTCACTCCTCAAGGAGACACTTGGAGTTGTGAGTTCCCTCCATACTGCGGGGTGCTGAGCCAAGAGTGTTATTTATGGTGACGTTCTGTCTCATCCTCTTCGAGTCCTTCAGTGTGGGTTTTGTTTTTTTTTTTCTTGTTTGCCAGATATGTAGGAGTTGCACAACTAGTTTTGTTTTTTTGCTTTTTGCTTTTGTTTTTAGAGGAAATTGTTCATTATGTAGTTGTGGATTTGGTGAGTCTGTGAGAGAAGATGAGTTCAGGATACTATATGACTGTGTTAAATAGGAACCCTTAAGTGATACTCAAGCTTCCTTGGACAAGAGTTTTATCACTGGCTATCGTGACCATGAGGTCCATATATTTCCATATATAATGATTCTGACAATATTAATTTATTACAGACTTAGGAGTTAAATATTCCTCCCCTAAATCTTTCAATCTTGCTGGAGGTTTATCATTGTTTAAAATATTTTTGAGGATCAGGTTTCTTGTTTCATTGATTTTATTTTCTCTATTGTTTTCCCAAATCCAAGTATAAGGGCAAATTACCAACATTTTCAAATATGTAAGGGCTGAGTACTTATCATCACAGTCTCAACTGAAAACAAAAAGAAATGAGGAATTAGAGAAAAGAGAAGAGAGCAGATACTCCAATAAGTGTTTTTTTTAAATAAAAAAATAAATATATGTTTAAATGTAAAGAAAAATTGTTTAGAAATATATTTTTTAAAAAACCTAAAACCTGGAAATATATAGCAGATGTTTCATGATACAAGAAATGGAGGAAAATATAAAGATAGTGGTTTGTTATTAAGTATTCCATTTGGGGAAAGACCATAAATAAAATATTCACTAAGCATTCAGTGTTATCAATTTAAATTTGCCAAATACAAACTCAAGTGCAATTACTAGATTTAACATAAGTTGTAAAGTTTCCAAGCCTCTAGGAAAAAAAAAAAAGTTGGATTAAAGAAAACGCCAAAAAAAAAAAAAAAAGAGTAGAAAAGAAACACAATTAAAAAGAATAAAAGGAAGAATGTTGAATAGAAACCTGAAAATTTTAAAAAACAGGGGTTCCCAAGTGGCTCAGTAGGTTGAGCATCTCTCTGACTCTTGGTTTCAGTTCAGGTCGTGATCTCAGGGTCATGAGATTGAGTCCCTGACTTGGGCTCCACACACAGGGGAGTCTGCTTGGGATTCTCTCTGCCCACCACCCCACATGTGAGAAAACATACAAACGTGCTCTTTCTCTCTCTCTCTCTTTCTCTCTCTAAAATAAATAAAGATATCTTAAAATACATTATATATAATATATAAATATATATATAATTATATTTTCTTGAGGAGTTACTTTTTAAAAATCTACATTACCTATAATGGATTCTATCAATTTGTTAATTTTAACTTGAATAAATTTCCATTAATTTTTAACATTATTTTTCCTAATTTATATGCAACTTTCTTCCTTTCATAATTCACTGCTTTATTGAAAGTTAAATGACAGTATAAGATTATAAGCAAACTTTTTCACAAATGGGAGTTATATTTAAACTATACATTAGCTCCCGCATATTGGAAATCCAGGATAGGAAGTGAACTAAGGTGATTGAAGAAACTCAGCCCACTTGAATATTAGCAAAGCTTTAATGATACCTCTGTCTTACCCATTCATATCCCAACATTCATGTGTCATAATGCTTTGACAGGTCTCATCTCTGCCTACAAAAATGACTTCAGCGTCCCTTGACATTTAATCATCTAGATTTACATAAACAGTCACTTTTTGCAAAAAGAATAGAAAAGAGAAGCAGAGTTTATTTAAGAGTTCTTTGGATTTTTTGCTTGATTTAGTGTGTGAGCTGTGGGTGAGATTAGCTGTCTGATTTTAGAATACCTCGGGAAACTAGAAGGAGGTTAATGATCTCAAGTCCTTTAATAATTTTTGAGAAATATCTAGACAATTAATGATAGATCATGATCTAGAAATACATTTACATATATATATGTATATATATATAACAATTACTTTCTATACAGTTAACTATTATGACATATCCAGGATACACGAAAGTCTCTTTATATATAATACATATAAACACACATGTGTATATATGCACGCACATATATAGTGGGCTTTTTTATTTCTACCGCAGGAAAAAGTCTACATTCGCTTATCCATTTTTTAAACAGAAACCTGTACAGGGGCACCTGGGTGTCTCATCTGGTTAATCATCTGCCTTCCTCTCAGGTCATGATCCCAACATCCTGGGTCAAGCTCCATATAGGCTCCCTGCTCAGTGGGGAGCCTGCTTCTTCCCACCCCTGCCTCCCCCCAGCCCATGCTCTCTCTCTCTCTCTGCACTCTCAAATAAATAAAATATTTTTCAAATAAAAAATAAACAGAAACCTGGACAGACTAAAACACTAATTCTCCTTCATATCTTCAAAGGTCAATAAAACAAAACTTGCCTTTTAATTATATTTTTCTTTAAATATCTCAGAATGGGTCTATATCTTGTTCAAACAATACAATTATTACTTCCCAATTGGTCATTTGATTTTTTTTTCACAAACACTATTCTGTTCAAATCTGTTAATTTGAAAACAATCCTTTATAAATATCTCTTCACCTTTAAGAAAGTAAATCAGTAGTAGAAATAATAAGGATTACTTTGTGTATGTGTAATTGGAAGCTTGTTGGGCCCTATTACTGTCCCATAAATTATCTACCAAAGCATGGTGGGATTAATTAGAACTATTACATGAATCCCAAGAGTGATTTTTTTCCCCCTTTGGTGCTGAATGAATGTAACTACATTAGACACACAAATCATCATACTCTATACGTTAATCAGTTCTTTTAAGGCAGTACAATAAAACCCAGCTGAGGCCATTACAGGCCCTAGGGATTTGTAATCCCATCCTGGTTTTAGAAACATAAAGACCATTAGTCACTTTTTTTTTTTATTTGCCCTATAGTCTCACTAATATGATAAACCCAAGAGATGAAGACTCAAAGTTGAACCAAATGCCAAGACTAATTTTGATAAATGTGTTTTTTGTTCCATTGTGATTGGTTGGCTTCACATTTCTTCTTTCTAAGATTCATTAAAAGGCTATTTTTTTTTCCTTCTAATTTTCAATCGTTTTTATATGTAAACCACATTTTACAGAGTTTGAACTTCAGGTTAGCATGGTATTTAGAGAAGTATTTCTTTTTCATTTTAAATAAGTAGCAATATACATTACATATACCATGTGTTAAAGAGTAGAGGTACAGGACAGCCTCTTTGTTCAACCTTCCAAAAAAAAGAAGATACATAGTCATTACTATGAACTCTGTTCCCATGGCTTTTTATAGCATACATTGACACTTAACCTTAGCTCAACTCTTTCCCTAATAAACCTGACCTTTTGTCCAGCCTCAGAGCTACTACCTCAAAGGGCTGCTGTGAGGGCATACTACATAACCCTAAGGAAAAAAAATACTATATTTTTAATACTACACTAATAAATATTTTAATATTGTATTCTAAAGCTTTCATGATATTTAATGCCATTCAAAATCCTGTACAACCTGGCCCCTATAACAATGTATATATCCCTATAAATTTTATTAAAATATATATTTCCCCATAAATCCTTATTATAGACATATTGATGTTCTCAATGATGGAGCCTCCCCTTCATATCAATCTATTCTTCAGTCCCCATTGAAATGCCATCCTTGCAACACACACACACACACCCTACTTAGTCAAGATCTAGATCAAATTTCACATTTTTTAAAGTCTTATAACTTCCAGCAGTTACTTCTTCTTCCTCATGATCAAAAGGCACAAGTTGAATATTAATTGAACTTGGGCAAAGTCAGAAAAAGTGACTATGGAATGCTCTCATACATACCAGAACACACTTTGAATAAGCAAACCTGTGGAATGTAGAAAAGCAGAAATCCTGAGACCTCTAGTAATATAGGACCTCTCTCTTGATTCCATTAGATTGCCTCAGCTCCAATGACCAATTTTTCATGTTCTTATAACCTGTGTATTTTTAGATTTCAGCTATCAGGAGAAATAATATTATTGGGCTAATATTGCTCACTCTCCATGGAAGTGTCACCTAACACCTATTTTAAAAATATTGACCATCCTTTCTCAAATTTAGGGAAATTCAATGTCTAAGAGCAATACAGCTAATCACTATGGCAGTCTCTAGCTTTTGATTTTGTATTGAACCAGGAGCCTGCAGGCAAATAAAATGGGGGGGAATGCTCACAGACCATAAGAAAGTTGATAAAAACAGTAAATCTCTGACATGATCTAGGTTAAAGGAAAGAGATGTAGCTAGAATTGGGGGCTTACATCTCTTCCCAATTTTTACTTTTCTAAGGGAGAGTGAGGGAAAAGGCTTGAAAATGTTGAGGTTGAAATGTCATGACTACCATCATGTATTTTCTTAACATTCAGCCTCTTTCGGTTGTTGATTTTCAATTTTGGATTCACCAGTTAGCTGTGTAATCATGCACAAGTCCCTTAACTTCTCACTGCTGTCCCTTCAGTTTCCTGATTTGTAAAATGGAGATAGTATACAGCCTATGTCATAGGTGGTTATAAGGACTAAATAAGACACTACACACAAAGTACTCAGAAAGTGTCTATCACTCAGTGAGTGTCCAGAGGTGTTAACATTATTATTTCCTCACACTGAACACTTGACAATCCCTGTTCCACACATCCACCTTCCCACCACCCCCAGAGGAATATAGCTGTAGCTTCAAACTTTAGATGAACAGAGAGGTTTCAGAAATACACATCAAAGTGAAGGAAGTCTTAATGCCTGAATGCCAAGAATGCAGTTTACTATTTATTCAGTTTACCTTGCCTGTTAGCTAGTTACATTTTTATCGTGTTGTGTTACCTCAATTGTGCTGTCTGCTCATCAGGGATTATGGCATAATGGATACACTAGAAAGAAAAATGATGCTTTTGGTTTGAGTGTAGGTGTTGGATCAACAATTACTTGAAATCTCTTAAGCTCCCATCCTCATTCCTTACAACTAGGTTAAAACAACAAAAAGAAGATAAACACAGAGGAGAAAAAAAGGTAAAATTTAATCATATCCCTTGTTACTGCCTCATTGGAAGAAAATGGAGAATTTAGCTCAAAATAATCCCCTAGTGTCATCTTTTCTCAGTCCCTCTTCAGTTAACCAGATTTTGTGAAAAGTATCCCCCGCCAGAGTGCATTATCTCCCTGAACATAGCTCAACTCAGCTTTATGGTGTAGTCTCTGCTTTCTTTTGAAATAGAGATTGGATCCAGATTCTCTAAAAAACAAAGAGGGTTTGTTTGGTGTTGTGGGGTTTTTTTTTTTTTTGTCATTTTTTCTTGAGCAACATTTACCTGGGAAAAATTAACAAAATATTTAAATTCTAACAAATTATTGTTATACAAAGTGTAGTGATGTTTCAGTAAATGTTGATTCGTCTGTACATATTTGAGGATATTGTTGCCATCTCATATTGAAGAGAAAATCAATACAAGGATACATGGAAAATCTGTATACCATGATAAATGTATGCATAGGCAGATAGTTGTCTTTTTCTTGTATTTTTAGCAATTCATCTTTTATTTTGGATAAGCTATGCTTGTTTTACCATGAATATTTCAGGAGAGGCGGTTATTGCTTTGAGGTTATTTTCTTGCTTAGCACCAGGACAATGTATTGGGTGTTGAGCTTATCTTATAAACAAGAATAGACAAACTTATCTTTGAAACAAAATGGAGCCCAGAAATTGACCTTTTACATATGGAGAATTAATGTATGACAAGATACTATTTCAATTAATTGGAAAATGTTGAATTATTTAACAAGTTGAGAGGGTGCACCTGGCTACAAACTTGAAGGAAAATAAGTTTTAGAGTCAGTCCCCCACAGATAAATTGAAAATGAATTAAACATTTAAATTTAAAGATTAAAACTATGATAAGTATTAGAAAAAAAAATAATGGCATAATATGACCACATTTAAAATTTAAAAACAAGGTTCTTGTTCCAAGATGGCAGAGGAGCAGGAAACCTGAAGTTTGTCTGGTCCCAGGAATTCAGCTAGAGAGCTACCAAACCATTTTGAATACGTATGAACGTAACTGGAGAACGAAGAAAAGAGTAGCAGAAACTCTATGAACAGAAAAGCAACCACTTTCTGCAAGGAGGAGAAAAGATGGCAGAGGAGTAGGGGACCCCTTTCTCAGCTGGTCCCCTGAGTCGAGCTGGATATCTACCAGACCATCCTGAAAACCTACGGAATCAGCCTGAGACACAGGAAGATATATCTGGACTCTACAAACGAACATCTCCAGTGCTGAGTATTGAGGTACGAAGCAGGGAGCCATGAATCCTTGCACAGATATTGGAAGATAAACGGAAGGGGGATGGAGCTGACGTGCTTGGGCACCGGAAAGCAGTAGCCACTTGCACTGGGGAGCAGGCCGGACTCGTGGACAGGCACCTGTGAGAGAGCAGACTGAGACCATGAGCCTGGGAACGCGCGTGCGACCAGACTGAAAACTGGAGCCCCTGAGCGCTCACTGGAACTGGACTAAAACCGGGAGCTCAGAAGTGTGTGCGCAACCCGACTGAAAACCGGCGCTCCGGAGTGCTTGCGAACCACACTGGAACAGGGTACATGGGAGCACGCGCGGGAACCGGGGGTGGCTGGCAGTGTTAAAGGCACAAAGGACAGAGACGTGCTGGCCCTGGAAGTGAGGGCTGGGAGAGTGGTTGTGGGGCGCACATCCCAGGACACTGCAGGGTTTTTAGTAGCACTGACAGAAACAGAGTTAAAGGGGCCAAGAGAGCTCAGTGGAGAGCGGACTGTGATCTCTCTGTTCAGAGACAGAGGCTAGGATACGGCCACTGCTGCTCTGACTCTCAGAAGAGTCAGAGAAAACCACCAGGGAAAGCCGCCAGAAAACAAAAGCCCGGAAATACCAGCTCACATTGTGCCCATCCCCATCTCCCCTTTCAAGGGACAGGGCAACTCTACCCAAACGGGGTTGCCTAAGTATCAGTATGGCAGGCCCCTCCCCCAAAAAGCAGGCTGAAAAATCAAGAAGCCCACATCCCTAAGGTCCCTATAAAACAAGTGCATGCTGCCTGGGTCATGGTCAGTAATTTGGGCTCTGGGGATCCCCGCAACCTCTCCTCATCAGAATGATGAGGAAAAATCACCCCGAGCAAAGAAAAGATAATGAGTCTGTGGCTTCTGCCAAGAACCGATGGATATGGATCTAACCAAATTGTCAGGAATGGAATTCAGAGTAGCAATGGTCAAGATGATGTGTAGGATTGAGGGGCGCCTGGGTGGCACAGTCATTAAGCATCTGCCTTTGGCTAAGGGCATGATCTCAGCATTCTGGGATCGAGCCCCGCGTCAGGTTCCTCCGCTGTGAGCCTGCTTCTTCCTCTCCCACTCCCCCTGCTTGTGTTCTCTCTCTCACTCGCTTCCTGTCTCTGTCAAATAAATAAATAAAATCTTTAAAAAAAAAAGATTATGTGTAAGGATTGAAAAAAATATTAACGAAAATATAGAATCTCTAAGGGCAGAAATGAGAGCGAATCTGGCAGAAATTAAAAATGCTATGAATCAAACGCAGTCTAAACTAGACACTCTGGCGGCCAGGGTAAATGAGGCAGAAGACCAACTTAATGAATTGGAGGATGGGATGGTAGAAGAGAAAATTAAAACAGAAGCTTGGCTCAAAAAAATCCTATCTCAAGAATGTAGATTATGGGAGATTACTGACTCAATGAAATGTTCCAATGTAAGAGTCATCAGCATCCCCAAGGGGGANAATCATCGGCATCCCTGAAGGGGTGGAGAAAAACAGAGGTCTAGAAGAGATATTTGAACAAATTGTAGCTGAAAACTTCCCTAATCTGGCAAAGGAAACAAGCATTCATGTCCAAGAGGCAGAGAGGACCCCTCCCAAGGTCAACAAGAACAGACCTATACCACGTCACGTCATAGTGCAATTCGCAAATATTAGATCCAAGGATACAGTATTGAAAGTGGCCAGGGGGAAGAAAATCCTTATGTACAAAGGTAAAAATATCAGAATAATGTCAGAGCTGTCTATAGACCTGGCAGGCTAAGAATGGTTGGCAGGGTATTGTCAAAGCTCTATCTGAGAAGAACTTGCAGCCAAGGATCCTTTATCCAGCAAGGCTGTCATTCAGAATTGATGGAGAGATAAGGACCTTCCAGGATCAGCAGAACCTAAGGAATTCTTTACCACTAAATCAGCCCTACATGAGACATTAAGGGGGGTTCTATAAAAGTAAAAAGGCCCCAAGAGTGATACAGAACAGAAAGTCACAATCTATANGGGGGGCATTTTTAAAGCTCTTTCAGAGAAAAACATGCAGCCAAGGATCCTTTATCCAGCAAGGCTGTCATTCAGAATTGATGGAGAGATAAGGACCTTCCAGGATCAGCAGAACCTAAGGAATTCTTTACCACTAAATCAGCCCTACATGAGACATTAAGGGGGGTTCTATAAAAGTAAAAAGGCCCCAAGAGTGATACATAACAANCTCTATAAAGGTAAAAAGGCCCCAAGAGTGATACAGAGCAGCAAGTCACAACCGATACAAAGACTTTAAAGAGAAATGGCATCATTAAAATCATATCTGTCAATAATCTCTATCAATCTAAATGGCTTAAACTCTCCCATAAAACGCCACAGGGTTGCAGATTGGATAAAAAGACATGACCCATCCATTTGCTGTCTACAAGAGACTCATTTTGAACCTAAAGATACATCCAGACTGAAAGTGAAGGGATGGAAAACCATTTTTCACGCCAATGGACCTCAAAAGAAAGCTGGGGTAGCAATTCTCATATCAGACAGATTNNAGTAGCAATTCTCATATCAGATAGACTGGATTTTAAACTAGAGGCCATAGATAGAGATACAGAAGAGCACTATATTATTCTTAAAGGATGTATCCAACAAGTGGATATGACAATTATAAATAACTATGCCCCCAACAGGGGAGCAGATAGATACAGAAGCCAACTCTTAACCAGAATATAGAGACATATAGATATTAATACATTAATAGTAGGGGCCTTAAACACTCCACTATCAGAAATAGACAAAGCACCCATGCAGAAAATCAACAAAGAAACAAGAGCTTTGAAAGATATACTAGACCAGATGGACCTCATAGATATATACAGAACACCACACCCCAGAACAGNATATATAGAACACTACACCCCAGAACAACAGAATACTCATTCTTTTCGAATGCACATGGAACTTTCTCCAGAATAGACCATATACTGGGTCACAAAACAGGTCTCAACTGATACAAAAAGACTGAGATTATTCCTTGCATATTCTCAAACCACAATGCTTTGAAACCAGAACTCAATCACAAGGAAAAATTTGGAAGAAACTCAAACACTTGGAAACTAAGAACCATCCTGCTCAAGAATGATTCTGTAAACCAGGAAATTAAAAATCAGTTTAAACAATTTTTGGAGACCAATGAAAATGAAAACACATCAGTCCAAAACCTAAGAGACACTGCAAAGGCGGTCCTAAAGGGAAAATACATAGCCATCCAAGCCTCAGTCACGNAAGCCTCACTCAAAAGAATAGAAAAATCTAAAATGCAGTTTCTATATTCTCACCTCAAGAAGCTGGAACAGCAACAGAGGAACAGGCCTAATCCATGCACGAGAAAGCAGTTGATCAAGATTAGAGCAGAGATCAATGAATTAGAAACCAGGAGCACAGTAGAGCAGATCAACAGAACTAGAAGCTGGTTCTTTGAAAGGATAAATAAGATCGATAAGCCACTGGCCAGACGTATTCAAAAGAATAGAGAAAGGACCCAAATTAATAAAATTATGAATGAAACATGAGAGATAACAACCAACACCAATGAATTAGGAAGGATCATTAGAAACTTTTACCAGTAGCTTTATGCCAATAAATTAAACAACCTGGAAGAAATGGATGCCTTCCTGAAGACCTATAAACCACCAAGACTGAAACAGGAAGAAATTGANCCAAGACTGAAACAGGAAGAAATAGATTTCTTAAATAGGCCAATTAACTATGAAGAAATTGAGTCAGTGATAAACAACCTTCCAAATAATAAAACTCCAGGCCCAGACGGTTTTCCTGGGGAATTCTACCAAACATTCAAAGAAGAAATAATACCTATTCTCCTAAAGCTATTTCAAAAAATAGAAACAGAAGGAAAACTACCAAACTCATTCTATGAGGCCAGTATTACCTTGATCCCCAAACCAGGCAAAGACCCCATTAAAAAAGGAGAATTACAGACCAATTNCCCAAACCAGGCAAAGACCCCCTCAAAAAGGAGAATTACAGACCGATTTCTCTAATGAATATGGATGCCAAAATCCTCAACAAGATCCTAGCTAATAGGATCCAACAGTACATTAAAAGGATTATCCATCAAGACGAAGTGGGATTCATCCCTGGCGTGCAAGGGTGGTTCAACATTCACAAATCGATCATTTTGATACATCATATCAACAAGAAAAGACTCAAGAACCATATGATCCTCTCAATTGATGCAGAAAAAGCATTTGACAAAATACAGCATCCTTTCCTGATTAAAACACTTCAGAATGTACAGATAGAGGTTACATTCCTCAATTTCATAAAAACCATCTATGAAAAGCCTATAGCGAATATCATTCTGAATGGGGAAAAGCTGAAAGCGTTTCCCTTAAGATCAGGAACACGACAAGAATGCCCACTCTCGCCATTGTTATTCAGCATAGTACTAGATCCTTGCAAAACAGCAATCAGAAGACAAAAAGGGATCAAAGGTATCCAAATCGGCAAAGAAGAAGTCAAACTGTCTCTCTTTGCAGATGACATGATACTCTATATGGAAAACCCAAAGGAATCCACTCCCAAACTATTAGAAGTTATAGAACAATTCAGTAAGGTGGCAGGATACAAAATCAATGCCCAGAAATCAGTTGCATTTCTATACACGAACAATGAGACTGAAGAAAGAGAAATTATGGAATCCATTCCATTTACAATAGCACCAAAAATCATACTTTATCTCGGAATTAACTTAATCAGAGACATAAAGGATCTATAACTAGAAACTACAAACCACTCTTGAAAGACATTGAAGAAGACACAAAAAGATGGAAAAATATTCCATGCTCATGGATTGGAAGAATTAACATAGTTAAAATGTCCATACTACCCAGAGCAATCTACACTTTCAATGCTATCCCGATCAAAATACCGAGGACATTTTTCAAAGAACTGGAACAAACAGCCCTTAAATTTGTGTGGAACCAGAAAAGGCCCCAAATCGCCAAGGAAATGTTGAAAAGGAAAAACAAAGCTGGGGGCATCACAATGCCGGATTTCGAGCTGTACTACAAAGCTGTGATCACAAAGACAGCATGGTACTGGCACAAAAACAGACACATCGACCAATGGAACAGAATAGAGAACCCAGAAATGGACCCTCGGCTCTTTGGGCAACTAATCTTTGATAAAGCAGGAAAAAACATCCGGTGGAAAAAAGACAGTCTCTTCAATAAATGGTGCTGGGAAAATTGGACAGCTACATGCAAAAGAATGAAACTTGACCACTCTCTCACACCATACACAAAGTTAAACTCCAAATGGATGGAAGACCTCGATGTGAGACAGGAATCCATCAAAATCCTAGAGGAGAACATAGGCTGCAACCCCTATGACATCGGCCACAGCAACTTTTTTCATGACACATCTCCAAAGGCAAGAGAAACAAAAGAAAAAATGAACTTGTGGGACTTCATCAGGATAAAAGGCTTCTGCACAGCCAAGGAAGCAGTCAAAAAAAACTAAGAGGCAGCCCACAGAATGGGAGAAGATATTTGCAAACCACACTACAGATAAAAGAGTAGTATCTGAGATCTACAAAGAGCTTCTCAAACTCAATACACGTGAAACTAATAATCAAAATCATAAAATCTTTTAAACTGTAAAAGATATAAAAAGGAACATTTACAATAAAACAACTAAAATTACTAATAAGCATATCATGTAAAACATATTCAATAATCAAATCATAAAATGGGCACAAGATATGAACAGACACTTTTCCAATGAAGACATACAAATGGCTACCAGACACATGAAAAAAATGTTCAAAATCATTAGCCTTCAGGGAAATTCAAATCAAAACCACCTTGAGATACCACCTTATACCAGTTAGAATGGCAAAAATTGAGAAGGTAGGAAACAACAAATGTTGGAGAGGATGTGGAGAAAGGGGATCCCTCTTAAACTGTTGGTGGGAATGCAAGTTGGTACAGCCACTTTTGAAAACAGTGTGGAGGTCCCTTAAAAAGTTAAAAATAGAGCTACTGTATGATCCAGCAATTGCACTACTGGGTATTTACCCCAAAGATACAGACGTAGTGAAGAGAAGGGCCATGTGCACCCCAATGTTCATAGCAGCATTGTCCACGATAGCTAAATTGTGGAAGGAGCTTAGATGCCCTTCAACAGATGACTGGATTAAGAAGGTGTGGTCCATATATACAATGGAATATTACTCAGCCATCAGAAACAACGATTACCCAACATTTGCAGCAACATGGACGGGACTGGAGGAGATTATGCTAAGTGAAATAAGTCAAGCAGAGAAAGACAATTATCATATGGTTTCACTCATTTATGGAACATAAGAAATAGGATGATCGGTAAGAGAAGGAAGGGAAGAATGAAAGGGGGAGTAAACAGAGGGGGGAATGAACCATGAGTGACTGTGGACTCTGGGAAACAAACTGAGGGCTTCAGAGGGGTGGGGAGTGGGGGATTGGGATAGACCGGTGATGGGTATTAAGGAGGGCACGTATTGCATGGAGCATTGGGTGTTATATGCAAATAATGGATCATGGAACATTGCATCAAAAACTGGGGATGTACTGTATGGTGACTAATATAACAAAATAAAAATTATAAAAAAATTAAAAATAATAATAAAATACAAATTAATTCAAAAAAAATAAAAACAAAAAGATACACTAACCACCAGGATGTTGTTAAACTGTAAAAGATATAAAAAGGAACATTTACAATAAAACAACGAAAATTACTAATAAGCATATCATGTAAAACATATTCAATGTTACTAATAATCAAACATGAAATATAAATTAATAATGACATAATATTTTCTCCCATGTATATCTAGCCTAGAGAATGATGTGGGGGAAATATCCACTATAGGAGGCTGCCAGTTAGAATATGTTTAACAATTTTAAGAAATCTGACATTATGTGACAAAATAGAAAGTGACTGTTATTTGACCTAGAAGTAAAACTTATTTACACTTACTTATTCTGTAAAACAAAAACACCAGTATATAAAGATGTAAGATGTAAATACTATGACGAACTGCAACAACATTTGATTGAAACTTTGCTAGGCACCAACAGCTGCCTACCAATAATCATATTTTCCCGTTTTATCCCTAAGTCCCTAGAGGAAATTGCTTTAAAAACATAAATTAGCCTCTTGATTTTTCTATTTAAGGACATTTATTGCAGCATTATTTGTTAATGTCAAGTATGTGTGCGTATATGTATACATGTATAAAGAAAAGATTGAAACAATCTGAATGATTATAAATAGAGGAATGGCTAAATATATATGACATATTATATATGAAATATTCTGCAGCTGTTAAAAATAATAATATGGATACAGATACTGACCTTGAAAGAAGTCTGTGATAATTTGCTTAGTGAAAAGAGTAAGTTTTAGAGTAATAGACAGAAGTGGAGTTATACTTATAAAACAAAGAACAAAAAGCTTATACATGAGTAAATAAATGATTATGGGCTTTGCAAAAGAATACAAAATCTAAAAAGATAACCAAACTGTTGATATACATGACTCAGATGGTGAGACTGACATGCTTGTGTGGAGAGATAGGCAGGAGGAGGCAGAGACTATTTGTTTTCTTAATATCTTAAACTTTTTAAAATTATTCCAAACAGTCAAGATTTGCAAGAGACAAAAGCAGTTAATTTTTTTTAAAGGCCCAGCATGTATTATTCCCTACATATTTTGTTGGTTTTCGTATTGAAATGGAAATGAAATAGTGGTAATTTTGAAATAAAGCAGCTCACTTTATATTACACCACATTTACAGCATTTCCAAGAGTAATCATGACATAGTCAATAATACAGTAATCCTAGTATAAAAGTAGTGTTTAATGAAGATGATACTCTTAACTCTGAATTTAATTAATTGAGAAATTCTTCTAGTTTTTGCTTAGATGTATATCCCTCTGATCTCAGTATTTTTTGTACCTTTACCTGGGCCACTTTTCCCTGTCTGCCCAAACATTTTCTAATTGATTCTTGTCATGCAAATATGAGTTCAAATATCACCTCTGCAAAGAAACACCTATGTAAAGCATACTGCCTTTCATAAAAGGTCAAGTAATACATTTGTAACATTTGGACTTACGGAAACTAACAAGTAGTCATGGCAGTTTGTCAGTCTCCACCTGGATATAGCCTCAAAATCCTTTTCTGCAAAGAGCTGCAGGCACTATCCATTAATCTGAGTTGTCTTGCAAATTGACACCCCTTTACATAGACTGACCAACGATTATAGTTATCTTAAGTGACCAAGTAAGCGGCCTTCAAAATTGACCATAGTCTGCTGGAATAGCCTTGCTAAAAACAAAAATCAGCAAATATGAATCTGACATTAATAGGAGTTTGCTATTTTCTACTGTGATCTTCTCGTTTCTGGTATGAACCACATCTGGGCATCCACTAATGGGTTATCAGGCTTAAAATGGGTTCATCTATATTGATTTCCACAACACACCCAGAACAAAATGTCATGTTTTCTTTTTTGAAAAGCTGATCTCTTTCCCTATGATGGAATCCAAATGGCAGCAGACATCCCAAAACACTGATGCAAAACACCTGTTAAAGTGTCCGTATTTGTCATATTTTCTTAATATATGAAGTAACAGACAATTACTGGGACATCAAGAATATGCCAAAATTTCCTTCCTTTTCCAAATCCCAGACTGATTTTTTTTTCTTTCATCTATCAATGAATAGTGTCCGTTAACAAATTTATTTACCTGTCATCAAAATTGTTGTTAATATAACTTTCTGTGCACCTGAACTGTTTCCGTCTTTCCAACCTTGCACCCAAACTCTTTCCTCAAGCCCATGATTGGGCAGGAAAACCCCAGAGTGAGACACCAATGTTCCATTTGTTGTAAGGCAACAATATGGAAGCATTCTGATGCATCATGAAGAATCTTTCTATAAAGGTTCCCTATGCAAAATCATTAGCCTGCTAAAACAGCACAATGTTGCAATGTCAGATAATCATTTTATTTTGTGCTTCATTAGCCATAATTAAAGCAGAATCTAAGGTGTTTACTCCTGCTTTTCCGAACAGACCTGCAAAGGAATCCATACATATAATTTTTTCTAATACTTTTGTTGTCTTTAGAGGAAGGCGTGTTAGAATGTTCTGCATCATTACTTTCTTGTGACTTTTGTTCCTCTTGTGGTCCTGGGAATTTTTAATTTTCATGTAAAGGTAATTCATCTGATGATAGATAGGGTCATATTCTATACCAAGAAGCCTATCATAAATTCATTAGATCCAATGGAAGAACCTGATAAATGACATATCCAGGTCTATGTGTCATGATGGTGGTATCTGCTAAATGTTAGTTCATTACTGAGATTTTCTGCATAGTTCAAACCCTTGAATTTTATAATTATCCATTACAAGGAAGTCAGCAGACAAAGAAGTGAAGGACTAGCCAGAGCAAATCATTGATTCCATGTCTTGATAGACTAAGGGAATGTATATAAATACTAGATGACAGAGAATGAGCAGTTTGTAGCAAATACCCAGTGACAAAGGGTATCTTATATTTCACTTACGTAGCTAAACCATAGGACTGTTTTTTTTTTCTTTTATTTCGTAAGACTGGCTTTCAAACTTTCATTAAATGGCACTCTTTTTAAATCACTTCTTTTATCCATCCATCAATAAAGAATATTTGTTGATTAAATGAGGGCATTTACATGTATTATTTTTTTTTAAAGATTTTATTTATTTATGTGAAGAGAGACAGCCAGCGAGAGAGGGAACACAGCAGGGGGAGTGGGAGAGGAAGAAGCAGGCTCCCAGCGGAGGAGCCCGATGTGGGACTCGATCCCAGAACGCCGGGATCACGCCCTGAGCCAAAGGCAGACACTTAACGACTGCGCTACCCAGGTGCCCCATACTTGTTTTAAAGTCAATAAATATCATAGGACTTTTTAATAAATACAGATGTTTGAAATAAAAAGGTTTTAAGTTGAATTTGAGACATCATCTTTCAAATTCTTGATTTTTATTTTTTGTTGCTCCATTTCATGAAAAAATCCTATTCCCATATATAAAATGTTTCATATTTTAAATGTTACAAATTTTAAACAATTCATCCTCCAATTACCAGATACTTTCAATCTCATTAATCCAGAGTGCCAAAGAAGAGTAGCATGAAATTTATAAAACTACTGTTTTAATTCTTTATTGTAAATACAGCTTTTATAAGAAATATCCTAAACTTGTAATAATTGCTGAAAACTATAATTAAATGCTATTATGACAAAATACATAATTTTGCACTTATAATGACACAATTTGCTGCTGTATTTAATGAGATATATCTGAGATTCACCTAGCATTCAAATAAACCTAGCTCATAGGTATTGATGTAGTGTGCTTATTTATATACACTTATGGGACTAGAAATGTCCAGGTTCATTTTTTTTTTAAAGACTGGTGCAGAACTATAAACTTCCTAATTAATTTTGTATTGATAAGCAACTAAATTCCTTCAGAAGAATATGTATTTCCAGATATACACAAAAATGGGATAAACTGGCAGCCCAAGTTGATGCATTATTAATTTCCATTGTGTTCACCTCTGGCATATATATATATATATATATAT
>NC_048221.1:76688914-76748822 GCF_002007445.2 Ailuropoda melanoleuca | reverse complement strand
CCCCACTCCCAGGTCCAGTGCATTCCGTCTCTCTAAAAAAGTAAATAAATAAAAGAGGAAGAAGTAGCATGAAATTCAATTCTGATATTCAGTTATAGGAGTGAGTTCTTCCATTTTAGAGTTATGAGAGATAGCTCCAGAGGGTTATGTGGCACAGAAAGGCAGGAACCAGGTCAAATTCAGTCTCCTTTGACTGTCACTGACAGTTTCTTTGTCCAAGCCCAGTTGTCCTTTGGTGTTGCCAGTAACTTTTCTACTTTCTTACCCAGTAGTGATGTGCTAGGCTTTTGGTAATCTAAACATTCTGATTCCTCAAGTCTAGCCTACCCTGGGTACATTCAGAAACAGTATACCTCTGAGAGTTTGCCATTTACTCAGACCTTGGATACCTTCCATTCTAGATATACACGCTAACCTTCACTGCCTATTGAAGGAAAAATGCATTATTAGGATTTAGTCTCTACTCCAGATCAATGACCCTGCTTTTTCTCCCCCTCACTGTAGAATTTCTAACACAATCTCTTGCATTGTTTGAGTCTTTCACAAGATAAAGGAAGAGGCCACCTAATAGCAGCTTTGAATTCTTCCTACAAAAGCTTCCAAGGCAACAGAAAATTAAAGGTGAAGGGATAATTAGGAGAAAGATAGAAAAAAATAATTATAATATACAACATTAATATTTAAAATATCAGAAAGTATTCTGGAGCACCTAGATGGCTCAGTCGGTTGAGCATCTGACTTTTGATTTCAGTTCAGGTCATGATCTCAGGATCGTGAGATGGAGCCCCGCATCAGGCTCCACACTCAGTGGGGACCCTGTTCGAGATCCTCTCTCTCCCTCTGCTCCTCCCCATGTTCTCATGCTGTCTATCTCTCTCTCAAATAAATAAATAAATAAAATCCTTTTTTTTAAATGTCAGTAAGTATTCTGCTATAACTTCCTTTCATTCTCCAATTTCTTTCTTCTCAGATACTTTGAACTTGGTAAATCAAAGCCATGTGTTCTTATGAGAGGAAAGTGACATTCTCAATATTTCTGAAAATTCTGCTAGGAGAAGTTTTTTCCTAAGATATGCAGCATGTTCTTTAATTTTACCCTTGGTGTCTTTACCCTCGCCTTCCTTCTTAGATGGAAGTCGAGGGAACTCTTCCTATCTTCCAGATGGACTTACATCTAACTTTCTAAATCTTTACATTAACTCTGGATTGATAAAGAACAGTAACATGATGGAAAAGACATAAGAGAAAAAGTGAAGAACCATGGAGGAAAAATAGAGCAGAAAGGAAGGTGAGAAACAATAAAAAAAGAAAGAAACTAGAAGTAGTTCTAGAATACTAATTGTCTTATTCACCAGGTTGGATTTGGAATAAATCTAAGTCAAGTAGTATTTTTATTCCCCTTATTTTCTTCCTGTGGTACTTTAATTACTCTTAAGCTTAAATATGTATTTGATTCCTGGCTGTTTTCATACAATCTATTAAGGATATAAAATGCAATGCCTAATATGGTTGTACTTTGAATACAGGTTTGTTGTGTATTTTGGCAGTTGCAACCATAGCCAGCCTTTTTGAAGAGCTAATGCCAAGTTCTTAGAAGAGAAAATTAAGGTAAAACAATAAACATAGTTTTTCAGTTGTCTCCAAATAATATTGAAAACACCTTTTTTTTTTTTTTGGTTTCTATCAGACAAGATTTTCAAAAGGATTTTATACTGACCTTAATTTCTTAAAACTGAACAAAAGCAGCAGACCTATACCATTCCAACAGATAAATAAGACTAGCTAAAGTAGCACAAAAACATAAACACTGTAGAATGTCATTTCCACACCCACATCCACTTTGTCACATAATCTCATAATTAGAAGAGTTCAAAATGTGGTCCAAGCCAGTCACAGCCAGGTATACTCTACCTGACTTCTTTCAACCAGTGGTTAACCAGCCTGTGCTTAAATGCCTTTCAACCAGTGGTTAACCAGCCTCAGTGACAGGGGATTTAATCTGCAATGAGACACATTCTCATGTTGGTTGTTTCCTAACAATCAGCAAGGTCATCTTTATATCTCCAGCTAAATTGGTTCACATTTCTGATCTCTACACCAAAGTGGTTGGATATTTAGAATGAGACTACATTATTTTTTTTTCTTTCATATAATGATCTTATAAACATTTTCACACAACTATGGTGTCTATCTGTGAACCATTTCCCACCTTTCATTTTAAGATCCTTCAGTCAATCCTTAAATGATGGATAGGGCTGAGTTGCCATGTTCTTTTTCCTCAGATTGCCTCTTTTTTACTTACGATACCTGGGAACTTTGGGAATTAAAAATATGACAGTGTTTGGTTTTAAGCAGCCAAAGAAAGGATATAGATTTCAGGATGGGTTATCTAGTAACACCATTTAAGCATTTAAGTGCATACTTTTCTATATTTCCAGGCTTTACTGTAAATATTTGTCATCGTTTTTCCAGATTACTGAAAATCCAAAAGATCCAAACTTGTTAAGTCATTATATAGGGAAAAATAAATGGAGAAAAATTAAGCAAAATAATCAAAAATAAAGATATATTGCAACAAAGTATTTTAAAATAACATAAGATAGATGAAATTAATGTGGACTTGTATACAGTAATAAAAGTGAGAATTTATAACATTACTATATTTACATAGTGTTCTCTGTTTTAGGTATTGTACTAAGTGACACATTCTTATGAAAAACAGAAAAGCAGGTCGCCTGGGTGGCTGGCTTAGTCAGTTGAGTGTCTGACTCTTGATTCCAGCTCTGGTCACGATCTAAGGTTCATGAAATTGAGCCCCATGTCAGGCCCTGTGCTGGACATGGAGCCTGCTTGGGATTCTCTCTCTCTCCCTCTGCCCATCTTTGCCTCTCTAACAAAGAAAAAAGAAAAAAGAAAAAAAAGAAGGAAAGAAAGAAAAAAAAAGAAAAAAACCAGAAAGGCAGAATTCTTATGTGAAAGAGAAAGAATACTAACTCTTTCATTTGTCCTTAAAATATATATATTTAAGTTTTGTATACTAACTGATCTTTTTTATTTCCAAATTAATAGGCATTAATTTGTATGATAAAGTATTTTATACCGATAATTTAAATTTATGATAATTACAATACTAATTTTATCTTACATGCCTCTGGGTAATGTGTAGTTTTATAACATTTCATTAAATGCAATTAAAATAAGCTATTCATATCCTTTCTGAGGTGCATTTAAGATCACTTCTGTATAAACAATGATACAAGTTTAAATAACTCAACTGTGTTATATTAACAGAACCATCTGTTCAGTTTATAAAGTGCTTTACATGAGAATACAGGTTCTATAATACAGCATAGTTTAAATATGAAACTGGAGAACATAAAAGAAAGATTTGATATCTAATAATAAATTCTTAGACGACTGAGTTTGTTTAAGATGTACAGAGCATCCAACATCTTGATTTAGAGAAGACTCAATAGTCTGGACTATTGTTTATTGCCCTGATTTGGATAAATCTGCTAAATATAAATATATGTATATATATATATATATATATATAAAATATTTTTTTTTAGGTTGGACGAATATAAAATGATTCTCTCCTTTTTTTCCAGCAGCTATCAAAATTCTTTCTAGAATATATTTGTTCTATCAAATTATAAATTTTTTATTTCTTCCTTACATTACAAGGAAGACTGGTCTATATAGGTGGAAACCAATGTTCTCAGTGACATTGAGGCCAAGGATGCTTATCCAATCCAGTTATGTATCATTAGACAATGGAATTGTACTAGAGTAGAAAGATTACTGGTTGAAGATTGAACCTCCATCTTTTAAATTTTGCATCTATTCTATTTCATTAACTGGCACAGATTCCAAGTTTGACAAGAGGGTGCTCTTTAATTATTTTGAAAACACTTTGCTTAACAAATAATATTTAAATGATACCAAGAGGAGATGTTTTCAACCTTCCAAAATATTTTTCTGTTTGTTGACATGGTCACCACTTTTTAGCTTTATAAAAAAAAGAAAAAAAAAGAGTTGGTTTTATTTTTGGTCACATTGACTACCTGCTTCTATCAGGACAATTAGACACAATGACTGACACTTGCTGATAGTTTAAAAAATAAACAACATTCCTGAAATGTCAATGAAGATAACACATTGGCTAAGCTTTTTTAGCATGATTAAGAAGAATTTGATTTATTTAGGGTTATCAATTCTTTCCATAAATAATATCACACACTAGATATCTTTATCATTTGATGGCATTGGTGAACTTCTTATTTTTGGGAGAAACTCAAAGAAGAATAAGTACCTCTAGTTTCAGCGAATGCTTAATTAATTTACCTTTACAGACATAAGCATATTTAAGGCAGGAATTTCAATCTCAAAATTATTCAAAAATTATCTAAAATCAATGCACAGATTATTTTTTTTACAATGAATGTAATACAAAGAGAAAGACAAAAAATTCAATAGATCATGAGTACAATCTGTGACTCGGGCCCTGTCTTAGCATAAGGAGTTTTAATTTAACGCATCCTAATTTTGAGAGGAATTATTTGATGCAGTCTTGGAGTAATTAAGATTGGCATCCAAATTGTGTTTACACAATTCACCAGTTTTGTTTGTGTGTTTGTTTATTTTAGACAAGTTGTTAACAATCTTTCTTAACCATAGAGTTTTGTGTTTCTTTCGGATATATAGTGAATTATGGGGAGGAGGTGGTGTGCTTCCTGAGTTATTGGTCTTGTGTGTTGTTGCAGAAGCAGAAAAAATAGACAATGAGAGTAGCCAGGAGCCCAGGTGCAACAAACAAAGTTCATTCAACTCATTTGAACTCATTTGTTGTTGGCAGCAAGCATAAAAATAAGATCAGCTATTCACTAATACACATTCTACCTAGATTCCATTAGTAGGGAACTGGGTTAAGTACACTAAGATGTATCAGTATTATGAAAAACGATGCACAATTTAGATGGTTTAATTTTATTTCTGCTTCCATGGAAGAATCTTCCAAGAATATTCCTGAATGAAAAGGGCTTAACATTATATAGAATGTAACATCTGTATTAAAATACACACAGAAAAATGTAGCTATATATACACATAATTCTATATATTTTTGCAAGCATTTTCTATGATAAGTGGAAGAATGGAAGGATATCTTCTGAAAAGATAAATATCAGAATTAAAATAGTGGTTACCTCTGGGCGGAACACTCATTTTGGACTGTGTGTACATCAACAGAAATTTAAACTTAATGAATATCGTCTTGTGATTTTAAAGATAGGAATGCATTCATCATGCATAACAACAACACCAAAATAAGTGTTTTTATATTATCAAATACCTTCCAGTAAAAATACAGACTGATTTCCATGTAGGTGTTCACTAAGACATTGTAATAAGCATCAAGCATCACTTGTAGTTTGAATGCAAACTACTTGAAAACAGTTTTCTTGTGTAAAATATTATTTCTACAATCTTGTTTATCATCATTTTTAATTTAGAAGATTACTTGTACCATATCAAATACTAACCTTTCTGTACCCTAATTATCATGAATACAGAATTAGAGCCTGCTGGATTATTTATTTTTCCATAGGACACAATTAAACTGAACAAACACTAAATACCAAACAATTAAACTACTCACTTCACTTAATCTATTAATCAGGGCTGTTTAGACTATAAGTGACTAAAGGCCTAACTCAAATTAACTGTAAAGAAAAATATAGATATAATGGAGTTGTTTAAAAAAAAAAAAAAGATAAGGTCACTTTTCAGGAACCAGAGAAGCTCTGAAAACTTCAAAGGCTGAAACCTTGGCCATACACCTTTAGAGTTCTCTCTTATCTAGCTATTCATCTCTGTTAGACATCTTTCATTGGTGAAGGAGTTCAAAGGTAATCATCTCCCCTACCTTGCAATTCACCTCTTCAGCTCAGGGGACCAGTCACAATCACTTCTCCTTCAGATCCACATTAAAGGGAGAATTCCCCAGGGAAGAACTAAGTGTGAGTCACATGCCCTTCTCTACCCAGCCCGTGATTGGATTGGGTAGAGATGGAACTGTGGTTCTCAGAGCTTGAGACACAGGAAACTAGCCGCAGTAATCCCACTAAAATCTTGCCACTGGAATTTAGAAGCCGTTTTCTCTCAGAAATGAGTAGAAAAAGAAAAAAAAAATGAGTAGGAATTGAAAGTGAGGGGAGGTGCTTAGAGTTCTGTTATAGGCTACTACAATGAGAGTATCAGTAGGCATACAAGGCAATCTATGTTAATTTCTGTTGCTTCCCAGCTGATTTTTTCCTGGTACATTGCTATGCTTCCGATCTGGCAGTCTGTGTTTGCTCTTGAATATTGCTTTTCATTTTATATTTCTGCATTTGATATCTTTTCTTTTTTCAGAAGCGTATTTGTACTATTTTACCCAACCCCAATTCTATTTTTGCTTTCCCATACAGAAGACTAATTTGACTTCAGAATCATTCATAATAATTCCTCTATTGCATTGAATGTTATAGGTCAGATTAGAAAATTGGAGCAAGAAATATCCAATGTTAAGTATATAAATATGTATTAGTGTGTAATGTAAATTTTAATGGAGTATTTTAAAAGGCTTAACACTACTGTCACATAATCTTCTAACTATTTTTTGTACCTTCAGATAGTAGAAACATTGAACAATTAGTGGATTTTAGTACACATATCTCGGTCTGCATATACTGGGCTGCATTTATTTACCTGCATCATGGAGTAGGTAATACTAAGAGAACCTCTATCCTTCAGTTCAGTACTTGTCTGTCATTTTCCCCCACTGGCACAGTATATAACAACAGAAATAAAGCAAGCATTTCTGTTTCAGGACTGCCTCACTGGGCTGCTACAGGAGCCTTAGATTAGAACACTGTAGACCATACTCTCCTGCTAGTTTCATGATTTGACTTAGGTTGTTAGCAGTGTGGCAGCTTGATGCCTCCATTGCTTTTCAAATCTCTTGTTACCGTCAACGAGAAATGAGTTAAATCCATTCTGAGGTCATAGAATAGGGTTCAGTGTATTTCTCTTTCCATAAGACATCTTGTTCTTAACTTTCTTCACATATGGCCCTTATATTTTTGTTCTCAGTTTCTGGCTTCTTTTCTCCTTTGGGACTTTACCCAATTATTCTTCCCATTTCTTTCTTCTGCTTTTATCTATTGCCGGTCCAAAGGGTCAATAAAAGTGTTCAATTCTTCTATACTCTAAAAAATGTATCTTAACCTCTCTTCTTATTCAAGTATCATACTTTTATTTTTAACTAAAAAGTATTCTCAAAAATTAACTGTAGCTTTTCAGATTCCATTTTCTTATTTTTCCATGCAGCATTCCCATAATCTTATTCTGTCCCCATAAATAGATCCTAAAGGGAAATTAAAGACCGTCAAGTTGCCAAAATCAGCAACAATCTATTCTTAGGCTTCATTCCTACAAAATTTGTTCTCTTAAGCAGCATCTTCTTGAGACTCCCTTCATCTTTAATTATGGCAAGACTCTATTTTAGTTCTCTTACTTCTCTAGGTTTCTCCTCCCCAATTTTCAAACATTTGTTACTTCACTATTAGCCTTTCAATGTTAGGAGCTAGTATGTTTATTGATTTCTCTTTCTTTTCTTCACTTTAACTAAAAGCTTTTACTATACATTTTTCAGTCAAACTATTCATATTTATATTCCCCAGCTTTATGAGATATAATTGTCACATAACATTTTGTAAGTTTAATGTGTACAATTTGATGACTCGATACACCTTCATCACCTCACATGCACTAATTATTGAATTCATTTTCTGTTTTTTCTCGGCTGTCTTTCTTTGCAGTGTCATCCATTCAAGTAACTTTGATTTTCATCTATATGACTACAACAGCAACATCACTATTGCTGATATTAGTACTTCATCTGAAGTCTAACACCTTATTTCCAATTTCCTGTTGAACATGTTTATTGAGATCTTTCCCAGTGACACTGCAAACTTACGAGGTTTCTGCATGAAATATTAGTGCTGCCTCCCTAGCCTGCTCTGTCATATTTTATCTCAGGAAGTGTTCTTCTAAGTTACCAAGATAACCAAAGTATTGATCCTAATGTCCTTCTTGACCACTGTCTTTCGCTTTATCCCCATATATGATCTTTCTCAAGTTAAAATGTCTCCAGAGTGTCTTTGGAAACATTTTATTCTATTCCAAGGAAACTGCCATAGATCGGGTATTTTTAAGTACATTGCTATTTTCTAATTTCTTTCTAAGAGTTCTCTGACATCTATCATTTCTTATTTCCCAGCCATTCTCCCAGACTACTAATAGAATTTTCTTCATTGTAAAAAGTCTTGTCATTTCACACTGTTCAAAACTCTTCCTGAATTTAGATAAAATGTTCTACTATGAATCATTTAGAGTCCTCTCATTCATGTGTCATATTATCTGAATTTTCCTAATATGTATCTCTCCCTAACAGAATTCTTGCCAAACTTTAAGTCTTTGGTCAAATGTCAAGCCCTTCCCAATGCCTTTTCTAATGCTCTGGGTCAAAAAAGATTTGTATCCATTTGAGTCTGTAACTCAATTACAGTTCTTACTAAAATGTATCATAGAATAAAATTTCTTAATGCACAAATTACAAGTATCAGTGCTGCTCTTGACATGCATGCTTTTCTTAAAATTTTGGTGAATTAACTATTATGAAACCTCTATGCTTGTCTGTATTGTCAGACCCACATTTGGCACCACTGGCCCACAAAAATTTGATTGTAAGGCCAATCCTGAGATTCAGATGATATTTAGATTACTTATTTTCATTCCTTCCTCTCTAAATTGGGATTATCTGCAAAAAACTCAGGATGGCTTACTTGGATGAACTTGATTCTCAGAAGCCAACACTTTTCTATTCGTCTTCTGGCTCCTGTTCAGACTGTGTACTCGCCATATTGTGTACTGCCTCTGGTCAGCAGATGGAGATAATTCTATTCATCGTTGACTTTTCTCATGGGGTAATTGTTTTTATGATCTCTTGAGAAAAACACATTCTAAAGTGTCAGTTTTCACAGGATTGGCATTCTATCATGAGACTATTTAAGAACAGTTTCTTACAGTTATCCCAAATGGTGAAATGGCATTGTGGAGAGAACATCAAAATGGGATTCTGAAAACCTGAATTCCAGTTCTTTTTTTTTTTTAAGATTTTATTTATTTATTTGCGATAGAGAGCAGGAGAGAGAAAGCAGAAGCAGCGGGGAGAGGCAGAGGGAAAGGGAGAAGCAGACTCTCTACTGGGCAGGGAGCTGGACACGAGGCTCAATCCCAGGACCCTGCGGCCATGTCCCAAGCCGAAGGCAGACGTTTAACCGACTAAGCCACCCAAGTGCTCCCTGAATTCCAGTTCCGATTCTTTTTATGAAACTCATAATTTTTATTTGTCTGTATTCTATAAAACAGAGATAGAGAAATGTTTCCGTATATCTCCATGCTCAGGTTTTGCCACTAACAGTGTTAGTTTGGGTTCCCACTTGCTTTTTTGTAAAGGAAATAATAATTCCTACCTTAGAGAATTGTTTTGAAGGTTGAGCAAGATAATGTTTTAAAGCACATAATATAGTTTCTGAGACATATTCAGCACTCAACAAAATGTAGCCATATACTACTCATATACTACTTGGAAAGTTTAAAGTGCTTCAACAAAAACTTGGCATAAAAAAGAGACTTTTAACCAGACATCGTGGATAGAATTTAGGGGGACCATGAACTTCAATGAGAAAAATATATTTTTATTAATAAGTCTCTAGTGGAAATTGAACATTTTCTTCTATTATGAGTGAACGCAACAAACAACAGAACTGTGGTCTCTATTACACCATCACCAGTAAAGACCGCAAATACTGTCATCTGTTACAGCTGTTGAAGATATTTTGAAACAGAATGTACACTAATTAGTACTTCAAATTACACTCCTTATTATACCTTCTGCTAGATCTCATTTTTTAATGTCAATAAAGAGGCACATATAACTATATTTCAAATTTCTATTTATAAAAATACTTTCATAATTAAATTTAGATATAATTGGTTTCCATTAATATTCCATGTGTTTTATTTTGTGCTTTCAAAAACGTTTTCTGGGAAAGAGTCCATTTGCTTCACCAAGCTGCCAAAGTAGTGTGGCACAAAAATGGCCAAGAATTCCTGTCATAGTTGTTCAGCTTGAGAATAGTAAAACTGAATGTTATCTATGCAGCTATTCATATTTAAAGGAATATTTTTTGAGTGTTGTAATGATTATTATTGAAATGGAAAAACTCTTCAAAGCTGACCAGTTTTGGCCAGACACACCATACAAAAATGTCTTTCTAATTCTCCTTCTTCAATGGCTCCAGCTGCCTGTGGCATAAACACTATAGACAGATACTCAGGCTTCTTAAGTTTGAAATTGGCTCTTAATTAAAATGGAAAGCAATTACAACTTTATTTGTGCTATGAGAACTTAAAACTCTTGCCTCTGATATAAAATTGTGGGGAAAACCCTTTCTTTCGGTGCCAATGAATAACACCAGGGTTGGCTGTTACTTGGAATGTTTGTTCACGTTCTTTACAATGTAGTTTTTCTAGGCAGCACATATAGCTAAGAATATTATGGATACAGATACGGATACAGATAATAGAGACACGTGAAATTTGTCCTAAGTAACTTTTTTTCCTTCAGTTTTTCTCTCTTCCCAGATTCAAAGAGCATTATTAATACCCAGAAACCACCAATGTGGTATTGTGCTCCCAAGTACAGTTTTAATGTGAATATTCTGGATTTTGTAATTTAAATTTAAATATAAAACAACAACAACACAATATCTTGTAATAGCAATAATCCAGTGGAAGAAAAACCCAGGGACAAAAATATTTTTGTGCCCCACAAATTATATACATTTGGTGGCAGCCTTTTCACCCTATGTTAATAGATATGCTTCTTATATACTACATATATGCATATGCATGACAATACTTGTTCAACCACAAATCACCCAGCTTTTATTTTATTATGAATGTGTAGTAAATATTGTTAATTTGTTATAGAGCCTATAAACTAGCTCAGATTCTAATCAGAGGCACAAATGTTTTATGATAAAAATCCTGGGGAAAGAAACCAATATAGATGCTTATTTAACAATATTCAGATCTTTATTGAAGCAATCTAGTAACCCTTTAGGTAAATTTTATTTATATTGAAATCAGATCTCATTAAAAAAATTTCACAAGGTAAAATAATGGATAATATTTGTTCAGATGAGGAGGGGAAAAATTCTTCAGAAATTAAAAGTAAAATGTGACATTAATAGAATGGAGAATTTATGTCAATAAATTTCTTCTCATGAAAATTCAATTGAAAAGATAGACTAAAGTCTAAAAGATAGACTTTAAAATATGTCTTGCACATTTGCTCAGTTTAAGTCATTATCTAAAATGTGTTTAAAGGTTTTGTAAATACATAAACAAGAGAATTTCAAAAATTTGTGTATATATGCAAGGTCATTACTGGTGAGATAAATTATATAAACACTATAAATTAGAGATTTTGGTCATGACTGAGGAAAGGAATCTCAGAGATTTATACTTTTTTCTGAAAGATATTGAATGTTTTTCTAACTATAACCCAAAGAGTTACACAGTATTTGTAATAAATAGGGTAGTGTAAGCCAATCAGAGCAGAAAATATGCTTATAAAATGTACATTATACTGAAACAATAAAGACTAGAAAAGGAAGATGATCCCTACCTATGATATTTTCAGGGATAATCAAATCAGCTACCAAATGCTTACCAAATTCTGAAATACTTTGTTGAATAGACATCTTATGAATTTTGGGGCTCTGGAGAGTGAGGAAAGGAGGTAGATTTGGGGAGAGAATTGAAACTTGGAAGAAGCAACTAGCATGGATTGAGATTTTTACTATAGTGGCTTTATCTTGAGAGCAGACTATAGTTGCAGCACAGCCAAAGCAGCTAAAACCTGGATCAAAAACTTGCTGTTTTACTGACCCAATAAACTGAAAGATAGAATCATCCACCGTATCTTGTTTCCAGGGGCACACTGCAAAGAAAAGTGAATGAGATTATAAACTATGCCCAAATTTCTGGTTGACTTTTGAACTGCACATACACAGGTGAGACCCAAAACATCCCAGCTATGAAAACAAAGGATTTGGATGGAGATCTGAGCTGCTGTTCACTCTAAGAGTTTTGAGTTTCATTTATTTATTTATTTATTTATTTATTTATTTATTTATTTATATGTTCTTTTATTATATTATGTTAGTCACCATACAGTACATCCCTGGTTTCTGATGTAAAGTTCAATGATTCGTTAGTTGCGTATAACACCCAGTGCACTGGAGGAGATAATGCTAAGTGAAATAAGTCAAGCAGAGAAAGACAATCATCATATGATTTCTCTCATCTATGGAACATAAGAACTAGGAAGATTGGTAGGGGAAGAAACGGATAAAGAAAGGGGGGGTAATCAGAAGGGGGAATGAAGCATGAGA
Organism: Ailuropoda melanoleuca; assembly: GCF_002007445.2. Classification (NCBI taxonomy): domain Eukaryota; kingdom Metazoa; phylum Chordata; class Mammalia; order Carnivora; family Ursidae; genus Ailuropoda; species Ailuropoda melanoleuca. Next base: position 76,736,253 of record NC_048221.1, on the reverse strand, counting down.
GACTATGGACTCTGAGTTTCATTTTAAATGAGTTGTTGGCTTGCTAAAATGAAACATAATATTTTTCAGAGAAAGCAAGCAGAACACAAATTCTCTATAACATAGTCACATAATGTGCACAATTTCCAAAATAAAATCTTAGAGTACTTGTCGTATAAAACAACAACAACTTGGGGTGCCTGGGTGGCACAGTCGTTAAGTGTCTGCCTTCAGCTCAGGGCGTGATCCCGGAGTTCTGGGATCGAGTCCCACATGGGGCTCCCCGGCTGGGAGCCTGCTTCTTTCTCTCCCACTCCCACTTGTGTTCCCTCTCTCGCTGGCTGTCTCTCTGTCACATAAATAAATAAAATCTTAAAAAAAAATAAAATAAAACAACAACAACAAAAAAAAACCCAAACCTAGAAAAGGTAGCCCATTCTCAAAGGTAATGCCATCAATGAAGGTACTTCAAGATAACCCAGATAACCCAGATCTTGTACTTACCAGACAAGTCCTTTAAAATAGCTATTATGGCTATACTCAACTAGACAGGGGTTTATGCTAATGAATAAAGTAATAGAAAACAGCAGAGAGATAGACACTATAAATGCTGTGAATGGAAGTTCTAAAACTAAAGAATGTAACATCTTAAAAAAACAAAAAACAAAACAAAACAAAACAAAACAAAAACACATGCTAGATAGGCATAATACCAAAATAAATGAACTCAAGGATAAAGCATAGGGATTATCCAATCTGCAAAACAGAAAGATTCAAGTATGTCTCTATATCTATAGTTATTATTATGTTATATACTTATTATAATGTATGATATATGTTATATAATTATGCATATAAGAAAAAGAAATTTAAAGAGTACCTCAGAGACTTGTGGAACAATGTAAAATGGTCTAAAATATGTGTAACTGGACTCTCAGAAGAAAAAAAATAAATAAATGAGAACGTGGCAGAATGATTTGAAGAAATAATAGCCAAAACTTCTCACATTTGGTGAAAGATGAAAGACATAACTTTACAGGTTAAAGAAGGTTGGCACAGCCCAAAATGGATCAATATGAAGAAAAAAATTTTAAAAAACCTAGACTCATTAAAAATTGCTGAAAATAAAAGATAAAAAATCTTGAAAGCATTTTCAAAATATGTCTTATTAACAAGAAAATAAAATTAGAAGTACTAAAGATTTATTGAAACTATGTCATCTTGAAGACAATGGGATGGCCTTTTTATGTGCCAAAATAATTAAAAAAAAAATAAGAAACAGAAAACCTCTCAATCCTGACTTTTATACATGTTGAAAATATCCTTCAATAATGAAGTCTAAATAAAATAAAGTGCTATTTCACGGAACAGATTTCCAAAATCTGTTATCAGATAATAAATGTGATAAATCAGATAATAAAAATAAAAAGCCTATCATCCCAGAGAGATTCATTCAGCTACACAGCCTGGAACTCAGAGGTAACAAGATGTTTAGTGGGAACAATGCAGCATTGGTTGGAACAAAGATCAGCTGTTAAACTTCCACCTTCATTTGCATTTATTTTATGGTTCACATTCCATTTTAGATTATACTTGTTTCATGCACACATATTACCTCATTTTAAAAATGCATGAAGAATGAGCTGTGTCTTATTTACCTTGGTGATTCTGTAGAGCTTTGCGCTTATCAGTGCAAAAATAGCAGTTGAATAACTATACTAATAAGTAAATATTATTTTTGTGTTATGGTGAAATAGAGAACTATTCTCTGATATTGAGAGGCATTTGTGCAGATGTGACTTTTTCTCTCTAACATAAGTTTCCATTCAGATGAGAAGAAATGTTAAAATATTATTCTTAAATAATAGATATTCTATAAAAGAGAAGAGAGTTTTTGCATTTTTATTCAATCATAGGTAATTTATACAATGAGTAACATGGAACAAAGGAGTAGTAAAATATTCAGGAATAAGTGGCTAAAAATTCTAACTAGTTTTATTCATTTTTTCACTTATACTCATTGGCTCATGTATGCATTTACTTCAACTTCTCTTTTGTGAAATGGGAGTAACCATAGCATGATGCTTAAGATCCTCAGTTTATAATTTCCTAACAGTACTACATGCATAATTTTCTTTACATGTATGTTTCATTTGCCTCCTCATTTAAAAAGATAGGTGCAAAAATATCTATCTTATAGGGACATCGTGAGCACTTAATGCAATATATATATGCCAAAATAATATATAATATATAACTTAGAGCCGTGCTTAAGAAGCTTAGAACAGGGGCGCCTGGGTGGCACAGTGGTTGAGCGTCTGCCTTCGGCTCGGGGCGTGATCCCAGTGTTGTGGGATCGAGCCCCACGTCAGGCTCTTCCGCTGTGAGCCTGCTTCTTCCTCTCCCACTCCCCCTTGCTTGTGTTCCCTCTCGCTGGCTGTCTCTATCTCTGTCAAATAAATAAATAAAATCTTAAAAAAAAAAAAAAAAGAAGCTTAGAACAGAACAGACTTTACTAAATGTGAACTGTACTAGTGGAAACAGGAGTGGTGAGAATAGTAATTATCTGATTATCTACTATAGTGGTAGAATCACTACAGAGTTCTTTCCCTTGAAGGAACAACAAGAATGCAGGTTTTTCTGGTTTTTCCTATCATATTTTAAAAGTATTTCCTTTAAAAAATTACAGGTTACATATATTCAGGTTATGTATATGAGTGTTGGTCAAACATGAGCTTTTCTGGAAATATGTTTGTATTTTCTGTTTAGTTGAATCTCTGTTTTTTTCTTATGTTTTTAAAAGGGTAACAATAGGATTTTAGAGTATGCAAACTCAATTTTCACTTACTAAAAATAGGCATTTTTGTATAGACAGAGTTTTGTTTTGTTTTTAACTCTCAATTCCCTTTGTATACTTGTGGAAAAATATAGTAGTAGATGTGTGAGATATGCACAGAAATTGGACACAGGCTTCATCACCATGCTAAGAAAGAGTAGCAATCCCTTCCTTGTAACTAGCAGCAGGGTTTATGATGAAAAAATTTGAAGGAAACAGCATGCAATGCATGTATCTTAAAATTTTGTTTAAGATGGCATTGGGGTTGGAAATAAGAGAAGCAGGCTATCTGTTTAAGAAAATTTTTCTCTCTTTGAAGCAGGTAGAAAGCAAGACAAAATAATGATGGTCTGACTCTGATGTCATGACTCAAAAGATAATTTTGTACTAGCCAATACAATTCAGCCATCCATCCATAGCGTTTTACTAAACATCTTCCCTACATAAAGTATTTGAGTCTCTACTAATTAAACCTTACTGTCCTCTGGAAATAAGTCAGTGAGAATTGAGAATTGTACCATCATCCAAACACACACCCATGTGTGCATGCACACACACACACAAATATGCTTTAGTTCTGAATGCTGGATGTAGGCCAGGGTTATTGCTGCTGACATTGTATCTATTTCATCTGGAAGCATCCTGAGACTTAATGTCAGTCCTTGACCCTCACCAGTGCAGGAAAATAATGACCAATTAAATGAAGGCATTGCTCAGAAGAAGATGTTGTCAACATGCCACCTTTCAGAGGAGGTAGAGCTAGGACTAGGGCAACGAGTGAAGGAATAGCAGCAGAAAGATGGAGGAAATAGATGTTTGTTACTATTTCCTCCATTTTTATCCACCCATTCAGTGAAATCTTCTTTAGGTGCCTTGTGTTAAAATGGAAGGAGGCTGTAAATTTTTAAAGTAAGTGTGCAGAAACAATTAAATATAACAAACTTTTATAACCATTTATTTAAGAAAAATATTGTTTTCTTAAAGTGAGTGGTAACTTAACTGTGAATGCACATTAAATTGCCTATTGAAGTTATGCTAGGGTATGTCACCATCTGCAAATACTAATAAAGTAGCTTATGTTAACAAGTGATATCTCAGGGGGACATACAATGAGCACTATTAAAGTCAGAACCATATATAAGTACATAGAGAAATCTAAATATGCATGCTCTTCTATCTGCTTCCTGCCTAACTCGTGTTCATTTCATGCACTCTGTCTTCCTCTCCTCTCCCAACCTTCACATTGTCCTCCTCATGAACACTTTAACTCACCAACTTCATGGTCTCTTTTCATTTCTAGAATGCACATAACTCATTCCTACTAAGGGTCCTCAAACTCATATCTTATTAGATTGTATTCCCCTTCTCATCACTTTGCCAGCTTCTTCCCTCCAATAAGTTCTCAACTTAGGTATTATTTCTTTAACTTCCTCACAGGGTCTTTCCCAAAAACCCCTTCTAAATCGGCTTCCCTCGATGGTGTTATATACAGTAGCACCTTGTATCTTTTTTCAAAACACTTATCACAACTTGCCGTTAACTCATTCAATTTTCTGTTTGTTTATGCATTCTTTTTTCCTCATTAGACTCATCTCCCCAAGAAGGGCAATGTTTATGCCTTATTCACCGTTATAGTCCTTCTTGGAAAAGGGAGTCAGTTTCAGTTTCGTGGCCACTGGACAGTCACATAAAGAACCTTAGGCCTAGAACATTTCCTTGCTAGGAAGTTAAGAGTCTTCACAGCCTGTCCTGGCTTGCCTTATGAGAGAACTCTGTTCCTGTTCCAGGCTAGATGTCTACTCATTCATTCTGCTTAAAATGTGGTTATTGGCCCCAGACAAGCCCCAGTATTGCAGATCCCAGGGGGATGGGGCTGAAATCATTCCATTGCACATAAAGTGGTTTGCTTCGAGTTACATAATCTACGTTGCTTACCACAGAATGGAGCCAGTTAGGCCATGGGGGAGACTAATGCATTGCAAGGAACTGGATCTTGTATACTCTCCTCCCTTGCTTCAAGTAATGGCTGTACAATTTGAGCCAGGTGTATATGTTTTCTGTTATCAGTGACCTTGAATCTTGCACTGGTCTATTCTCTGGGTGGCACTTTTATGCCTTTTGATCTTGGTTGTAGTCTGGCCACCTGGTGGAAACATCCCTACTGGTTTTCACATTACCCAACACACAGAAGATGCTCAATAAAATTTATTTAATTAATAAAGTAAGAGTAATGAAAGTCATGTTATCAATACCTGCTTAAATAAAGTAACCAGTGGGTGCCTGGATGGCTCATTCAGTTAAGTGTCCAGCTCTTGGTTTTGGCTCAGGTCATGATCTCAGGGGATGTGAAATTGTTGGTCTCCACGCTCAGCAGGGAGTCTGCTTGGGGATTCTCTCTCTGCCCCTCACCCCACACTTTCTCTCTCTCTCTTTCTCCAATAAATAAATCTTTAAAAAAATGTACAATAACCAGTTTCATAGTCAGGCGGAATTGGGAGGTGATATGAAAACTTCTCTATATAACATTTTTGGAGCTTACCCTAATGTTGAGTTAACTCAATAGCAAACTGTATATCATCAGTCACATAATGTGCTTTTAATCATATTTGATCTACCCAGTAAAGAATGTGCCTTTCAATGATGTTTCTGTAGCCAGGTTTATTTCTGTATGGACATTTTACAAGCTTATCTTCCCTATGCTTGCCTCATCACTACCATTGGGTCTTTACAGAAATACCTAGGATAAATGACAGATCATAAAGTAAAAGATAAAAGAAATGAGAATTATTAAATCAGTGATCTCATGTTATGCCCAGAAAAGATGAAGACTTGATCTTTACCAAACCCTGAAAACATTTCACAACTAGAATATGCTTTTGAGTTAGAACTGAGTATCCAAAAGGAATAAAAAAATAAAATGAAAGCAGGAAATAAGAATTAATTTTGATTATATTCTAAGAAGGATAAAAGCAGCACCAAATGTCAGTGTAAAATTAGACTTCCTGTCTACCATTGAGTTGGTGGCAGATGCCTTTGTGGTGTTCATACCTCCTCATCCCATTCCCATGTGGACTCTGTGAAGTAAATACTGTTTAGCTTAGCAGTCTATCATTTCCCCTGTTCAAGTCTCCATTTAGAAAGGTAAGATTTTGCCCCTGGCTTGCTGGACTATTGCCCTACATAAAGATAATTAGATTCTAACAGAACAGAAGCTAATTTGTGGGTTTAATATAGTGCTGCTTTTTAATAAAATCCTTTTCTAAAACACTAAGTGCACGTCAGCATTAACATAAATCAAGCAGTTTCCAGTCTTACATCTGAAAGGTGTTTTTCATTATTTAAATCCCTAGAGATGGTACAATATCTATGGCTACCTAATAATTCCTTGTTACAAATTCAGATGGTACCACTTTACAGTTGGAATCCAGAGGGTTTTCAGGAATTAGAAAATGTGGACTAAACTGATTTATTTGGTCTGAGCTTTTCACTTTTTAGTCTTAATAGAAAGAAGACTACTAAGTCATTGGATTGCCAGAACTAAAATTGCCATATTAACTATTGACTTCATTTATGTAAAATTAAGTCACATTTTTCCTTAGCAATTAAAAAGTGTTTCTATACTATGAAATGATTTTTATCCAATATGTGGAAGTTATCTTTCATTTGACATATTTTTGATAATCTAACATACAAAAGATGTGAATTCAGGTCCCTAAGAATATACAAAAAAGATACATAACATCCAAAAAACCCACTTACTTCACATTTGTGACTTCATGATGCTGAAGGCCCAGGTCATTCATGGGGTACTCTGTCATGCAAAGAATACAGGTGAATAGTTTCCTGATGAGGATTATTTTATTTCATTATATTTTCTCTTTATACTTGCATGGTAAATATACTGAAAGTGAACCATGTATTTTGGAATCATGATCAAGATCTTTTTCATTCTTTCTGAAATGGTATCATAATTTCACAGCCCATCCACAGGAAAATTCAGATCTCAAATGGAGAGAACATTTGAAAAGGATGAGCCCACCATAGGGCTGTGATCATAGAATATTACTGTTGGAAACATAATAAATACACAGTGTAGTCTTACCATGCATCACATTTGCATCTAACACATTTACCTCAAAATGCTGCATCATCCTATTCCATCTTTGAACATACTTCATCTAAGAAGTGTTTTTTTGCTTTAATAACTTTATTGAGGTATAACTGAATGCAGTTAACATATTCAGAGTATACTTTTGGATAATCTTTAAAATAAGTATACAAGTAGCCATGAAACAATAATCACAGTCAACATAATGAACATATCCATCACCCATTCAAGTTTCTTGCACCACTTTTTGTGATCCCTCCCTGTCCTCTTCCTCCTGCCTGATGCCTAGGCTTATTTCATTCTCTATCCTTGAGTGAAAGCATTCAGTCTTTCAACATGAAATAGTATGTCACCTGTGTTTTTCATAAATACTCTTTATTGGGATAAGGAAATTGATCCCTATTCTAAGCTTTCTGTGAGGTGTTTTTTCAGAATTGGTATTACATTGAAATTTCTTTTAAACTGATAATTGCATTCCAAAGCATATTTGGTCATGATGTAGTATCACTTTTATAAATTGTAAGATTTTATTTACTAAAAATTTGTTAAGAATTTTGCATCTTGGGTCACTTGGGTGGCTCAGTTAGTTAGGCATCTGACTCTTGATTTCAGCTCAGCTCATGATCTCAAGGTTGAGAGATCAAGCCCAGAGCCAGGCTCCATCCTCAGTGGGAGTAGGCTTGAGATTCTCTTCCTCTCCCTCTCCCCCCACCAAATTTCTTTCTAAAATAAATAAACCTTTTTTAAAAAAGAATTTTACATCTATACCTATGAGAGGTATTGGTTTGTAGTTTTCTTTTTTGTAATTATGTTATATGACTTTGACATCCAAGTAGTGCTGATCTCATACAGTGAGTTGTAAAGTATCCCCTCCTCTTTAATATTCTGAACAGTTTGTATTGAATTGGTATTATTTCCTCCTAAATGTTGCCTGGTTCTCACCAATGAATCCATCTTATCCTGGAATTTGATTTCTTTATTGGTCCATGGATGAATAGTGGGTTATTTAGTTTCCAAAACATGTTTGTTTGTTTTCTTCAAGAAACCTATTATTGATTTTTAATACACATCCATTGTGGTCAGTTATACTTTGCATAACTTTAAATATATTGAGACTTAATGTGGTTTATCTTGGTAAAGTTTCTGTGTCCACTTGAAAATAGTGTGTATTCTATCATTGTCGGATGAAATGTTTTTTGAATGTAAATTGGGTCAAATTGAATGATAATATTGTTCAGATATTCTTTATGCTTATTAATACTCTAATTGTTCTATCAATCATCGAGAGAGACGTATTTAAATTTCTTACTGTAATGTTGGATTGTCTATTTCTTTTAAAGTTCTATTTTTATCTCATGTATTTTGAAGCTCTGTTTGCTAGGTACATAAGTACTTGGGCTTTTTGTATTCTTAACAAATTGACCCTTTTATCATTATGAAATGACGTTCTTTACTCCTATTAATATTGTTTGCCCTAAAATGTATTTTCTCTGATATTATTACAGACACTCTTACTTTCCTTTGATTGGTGTCAGTATGGAATATCTTTTCCTTTTTAATATATTTGTATATTTTTATTTAAAGTGCATGTCTTGTATTCAGCATAGAACTAGGTTTGTTTGTTGTTAATCAAATCTGAGAATCTCCACCCTTTAGCTGGAATGTTTAGGTGATTTAATACATTTATAAATATAGTTACGTTTAAGTCTATCATCTTGCATTTATTTTCTATTTGTCTCATTGATTCATTTTTCACTTTTTCTTTGTTGTGTGCATTTTTGGTAATAGATTGAATATATTTTATGATTCTGTTTTATCTCTTCTGGAAGCTGATTTGCTACACGTCTTTGTTATTTATGTAGTTGCTTAGCATTTTTAAGATTTATCTTTAACTTACCATGGCCTGCCTTCAAGTAGTATTACACCAGTTTACCTGTAAGAACCACGTTCTCCCTCCACACACCTTTTTATTGCAATGCATTTTACTTTTACCTGTGTTAAAAATTCCATATTGGGGGCACCTGGGTGGCACAGCAGTTAAGCGTCTGCCTTCAGCTCAGGGCGTGATCCCCGCGGTATGGGTTCGAGCCCCACATCAGGCTCCTCTGCTATGAGCCTGCTTCTTCCTCTCCCACTCCCCCTGCTTGTGTTCCCTCTCTTGCTGTCTCTATCTCTGTCAAATAAATGAATAAAATCTTTTTTAAAAAATTCCATATTGCCTTTTCTTTTTTGTTGTTCTTGTTTGTTTAAACAGTATATCATCCAGTCTACTGTTTGTCAAACAGTAGTATATCAAGGCATTAAGCTGGAAAGCTGGAACAGTCATAGAGCTTACCTCATTTGTGTCCTGTCTCTTGGTGACCATTATCCTTCATTGCCTGACATACCTTTTCTTATAATACACTGGCTTATAGTTTCTGAAAACTCTTTGGTTGTTTCAAATGGGAAGGAAAATCTGGTCTCTGTTACTTCATCTAAGCCAGAAATGAAGAGCGGAGACAATTTTGATTAAGCCACAGATGTTTTAGAACCATTGTATTTCAGAATCATTATGTTTCTCTGTGTAACTTCCCCTATTGATTTTGATTGTATCTCCTGATATTATATAAAGACCTAATCTGTCTTCTATGAACTAGTCTTTTAAAAAAATGTATATATAATAGGTCCAACCTTTTTGATTTTCTACACGTGTCACTTATATAGTTGCTTACTGTGGTTTAAATGTGTTTCAGGTGATCATCTGCATTATAACCTTCTTTATGAGACTATGGATATTTTTCTAGTCTTAAAGATTTATGTTTTAGCCACTATCAATCTAATATTGTGCTGGGGTTTTTGGTATACATTTGTTTAAACAATCTTCATAATTCTTTAGGTAATTATTCTGTCTTCTTTTTAGGAATGTATTTTAATGACTCTCGCAGTGGATAATCCAAATGCACATCATTAAGAGCAAGGTTAAATAAATTACAGCGTAGCCATACAATAAAGTAGTATGCAGCTATTGAAACTGATGGCAAAGATTTATTTTTATTGACAAGGGAAAATATTTATTACATTTAATCAAAAAAGCAAGTAGGGGAGCAGCATTTTTATGCAGATTAAAAGTAAACTGTATACTAGTTTGGTTTAAGTCTTGTTATCTAAGGGCAATAGATGAAAATATTCATAACATTTTGAGATGCTATATCTATTTGTGTAGTTCTATACAAAGACGTGCTTGAAACATATGGGCTATGCATCAAGTTTTATTTTATCGTTTAGTCTTCTGTTTGTTGTTTGATTGGCTTTTTTGTCCATGTGTTTGTATGCATGTGTGTCTGTTTGGTAAGGAGTGTTTACAGTAAGCACACATGAATTATATCAAAAACAAACACTGAATCCATTTTCCTTATGTAATTAAAAATAAAAACACTGAGTTTAATGGAAACGTATTTAGATAAACACATTCAAGCTTATAATTTAATGCATATTTCAATGTATTATTTCATTCAGTCTTAGTAATAATGAAAATAAATTTTAGGAACTGTAAGAAATTTTGAGTCTGGGGGCGCCTGGGTGGCACAGCGGTTAAGCGTCTGCCTTCCGCTCAGGGCATGATCCCGGCGTTCTAGGATCGAGCCCCACATCAGGCTCCTCCGCTATGAGCCTGCCTCTTCCTCTCCCACTCCCTCTGCTTGTGTTCCCTCTCTCGCTGGCTGTCTCTATCTCTGTCAAATAAATAAATAAAATATTTAAAAAAAGAAAAAAGAAAGAAATTTTGAGTCTGAGTGAACTGTTCTTACTTTTATCTCTTCAAATTTTATCTTCAGTATTATAAACCTCCGAGGTTCAGATGGTACAGGTTAATTTTCAGTAGCACAGCTGAATATTTTGGGGCTCATCCAAACTGAGTCTTTGGAGACTCATTGAGCATTGGTGTGTGTTACCCTGTAGCTCTATTGTCTTCCTTCTTCTCAGCAGTATTCAAAGCTAGACCCATGCAGGCAGAATACTAAATAAGAGCATCCAGCCAAGGTTTTAGGTTTTTAAATTACATTTTTGTACACTTACTTTATGTTTTTAAATATCTTTTATTATTGAAAAAGCTTACACAAAAGCAAGGAATGGTTTTAAAAATAAATTTTGAAAATACAGAAAATTATAAAGAAAGTAAAAATTATCTATAAGCTTAACATCAGAGATGATCATTGTAAATATTATCTATATCCCTTAGAAAAAATTAAACTAATTTTATTTTTGCTTTTAACCTACTTTGTTTATTTCCTATCTTCTGATGTATTTAACTATGCCACTAAGTAAGTTTCAAAAGTACTTTTTAGGAGCTGCTAGTATATTATTTAATTTATTAATTTTCTCTTGTTAGGAAATTAAGTTGTCATTATTATTATTAAAATAACATTCTGAAGAATAATTGGTATGTGAACCTTTGATGAGTTTTATGATTATTTTTAAGATTGAATATTTAGTACTAGGATATCTGGGCCTAATTTTTATGAATATTTTAAAGGCTATTATAAAATTACAATAACAATTTACATGTCCTGGGAAGTACTTTTTCTACTTTACAGTGGTTAATACATCTTCTTAGAAAATGCCCAGAAAATTCCATGGGTTGGTTGTGTATGTATATTTGTGGGGGTACCATGATTTTTTCCATCTTTTCCCTTATCAGAATCTTTGACACAGACAATATAATCAGCTTACCAAATACACAGCTTATCAAATACACAGCTGATAATCCAAAAATATTCCAAAAATCTCCTCATTTTGACTGAATATGATTGCCTTATATTGTGGTAATACTACTAATTTCTAACATCCCCAGCAAGTAGTAATCAATGAAGTCTAACTGTGATTGGTTATATATTCTCAAGATACTAAATATGTTTTAAGCTAAGAACTGCAAAGTCTGCATACTGCCACAGTGTCCATTGTTACTTAGGCATCATCTTCTAACTGAACCCATCCATGCTTATTTGCATTTATGATGCATATTCCAATTAGCTGTCAGGTTGTACTATTTAAGAATCAACCTGTTATTTCTTAATCTTCTTTTGGGGAAAAGAATCCAAGCTTTGAAAGCATGTATGTATTTTATATATTTTTTAAAAGAAGAGCACATTTTATCCTCCTCTTGCCCATAAAGGGAAAAGATACATGTATATATATAGTCATTTTATATCATCAAGAAAAATGTCATCAAGAAAGGGGAAGAAAGGAAATATAAATCACCTTTGGATTTTTAATGGTGATGATCAATTTTTATTCTATTCTTTCCATACCAGTTTGGTTAAAATATTTTTAGATAATCATTCTCAGGTGTGTAAGAAATGTAAATCTCTTTTTTTTTCCATATATGAACTTAGTTTCCATTTAAGCATCATTCTGTAGAGTGATGAGTGTTGATCAAGTTAGGATTCCTCTCTTTATTTTTCAGGTGATTGCCTCTAATCTTCTGGGCTAATATGGTTTTGAACAATCAGTGGAGAGAGGAGGAAGGGCAGTGATATTTGGTGTTCAGTGTTATCAGCTATCAGTGATAGAGATAGCTGGGTGATACCTGCATTTCCATTTGGACTAGTTATTAGTCTAGAGTTTCTACTCTTTCCTCTTGACCACAAGAACTCAGGTTTCTTTGGGCTTTTTGTCATATCACTGCCAATCTAGATAACAATGGAGAGCACCCACATCTCCTGAATCACATCGCAGGGCTGTCCATAGTCTTTCTAGCTAGACATCCACACCACTTACACATTCTATCTGCTCTTGTTCATAAAGGGAACTTAAAGTCTTGTGACTTCCCTGGGATTGACTGGAAAATGGAGTATAAACTCCTTTGCCCCCCCGCCCAGGCTACCAAATTCATCCAGGCATATCTTTTGCTTTCTCACTTCTAGGCCTCAGTCAGAGGGGGAACAGCCAGGGCCCTTTCACAGGAACTCACCAAGTTCTCTTTATTTCCACTTTGATTATTCTCCCCTCCTCTCTAGTTAGGCAAAACTTAAGAGTTTCTAGGGAAGGAAAAACCAGCTATGACATATTTTTCAAACATTTGTCTTAGGTTTAATCCAGTTTTTGAAACTCAAAAATAAATAACTGGATTCTTTTTATCTCTGCATTTTTGCTTTGTCATCTCTTCATCTGGAGAATCCTGGCTGCTGCCTGAATCTTGGTGGAGAGAGGGGCAAGAGGAATTGTTCATAAAAATCCTAAATAGAGGGACGCCTGGGTGGCTCAGTCCGTTAAGCACCATATGCCCTCAGCTCAGGTCATGATCCCAGAGTCCTGGGATCAAGTCCACATAGGGCTCCCTGCTCAGCAGGGAGTCTGCTTCTCCCTCACCCTCTGTCCCTCCCCCCTCACCCTCTGTACCTCCCCCACCCCCGCTTGCTCTCCCTATAATAAATAAATAAAATATATTTTTAATCTGTATAGAAAATAATCCATGCAATAAAAAATTAAAGTTTTATCACGCTACTACTTTTTTGACATCCTTTGTATCTTTATTCCTCAGTTGATTCAATTGTCACCATAGAGCATTTGAGTAACATTTTAGTCACCTCAACTCTGAAAAGGAGATAATCACAGAAACCAAGTGACACAATTATGATGAAGATTAAATAAGATAGTGCTTGCAAATAGAATTTCAAGTTTGAAGCACATAATAAGTATTAATGTTAGCTACAATTATTATTTTTAATAATAGTGTTATTATGTTACATTAGTCACCATACAGTGCATGCTTAGTTTTGATGTAATGTTCCATGATTCATTATTTGCATATAACACCCAGTGCTCCATGCAGTATGTGCCCTCCTTAATACCCATCACCAGCCTATCCCAGTCCCCTACCCCCCTCCCCTCTGAAGCCCTCAGTTTGTTTCCCAGAGCCCATAGTCTCTCATGGTTCATTTCCCCTTCTATTGACTAATATTTTGGAATAAACCAGGCGATCTCCTACCTCTGTTCCTTACCCCATAATTCTTCATATAATTTGGTCTTTCTCATAACTTCAAAGGTTCAACAATGCTAATTGGATGAATTAATATATGAATGAATGAATGAGTGAATGGGTTATCATTATCCCTTTTTTACTATTGATATTAACATTGAGCTTTACTAATTCACTATTCAGGACTTTTCGGTTTCTTTTTAAATATTTAAAGCCTTCTTATACTTATGAAGCATTATTATTTACTCACAAATCTGCCGTTGGCACAGAAGAAATTGTATTTGAGTCAATTTTGCCTATGGTAAAAGTCATTTATATCATTTTCTGAAAGACAATGACGAATAGGGAAATATTACAAGAAGTCTGCTTCAGAAGGCTTTAGGCAGAACTTTCAAATCTGATTCTCAGGCAACGTTTCAAAGTTAACACACTAAACCATTCACTGAAACACTGGAGATCTGAGTTTTGTAGCTCTTCAAGTGATTCAACAACTGATATTTGACCCAGACATCTTAGAGTATGATTTGTCTTTATAAAGGCTGTGAGTAAAAATATTCACTTATGAAAAAAAAAGAATCATTAAGTTATTACATTCATTTAACTTTTAATGAAGAATTTGTTGTGGCATTTTGCTTATTTTAGTTTATTTACTTATATTTTTATATCTGCCTATTCAGACAAAATATTTTAATCAAGTTCTTCAAGATAATATATGAAGGGAAATGTAGCACATGGTTGATAATATCTAGTAAAACATGAATATAGGAAAGGGAAACTGTGGTGGAAGAAGCACTCGATTAAGGACTGATTTTGCTACCAAACTGCTGTTAAAATGTTTGAGAGTCATTTCATTGACTGGGCCTCTGGTTTTTTGTTTGTTTGTTTGTTTTGTTTTGTTTTAAAGATTTTATTTATTCATTTGTTAGAGAGAGAGCATGTGTGAACACAAGCAGGGAGAGTGACAGGCAGAGGGAGAAGCAGGCTCCCCACTGAGCAAGGAGCCTAATGCAGGGCTAGATCCCAGGACGCTGGGATCATGATCTTAGGCCAGAGGCAGACACTTAACCAACTGAGCCACCCAGGAGTCCCTGGACCTCTGTTTCTATATACTTAAAATGACTATTCAAGTTGGTATAATCTTAGTTGCAACTAATACAAAAGATCACTGAAATTAGTTTTAACAATGTAGGAAGTTTAGTTCACATACCTGTAAATTCCTGGCTTAGTATAGCTTCAATTAAGGCTTTTTAAATAGTTCAGCGATGGCATGAAACAATGGTTTCCTCACCTTTTTCATGGAAGTATGGATAATACAATAGTTCCTTCAGCTCTGTAGAAGTGGTTTTATCTTCTGATTGGGTGTGTCATAGAATGGAAGATCTTTCCTTGGAGTCTAGACAATTCCTTTAGAATCAGACAACTAATTTTAACTGTATTTTTGTAGTTATCTGCTTTTACCTGTGGTGAATTAAAGATACTCATAGATACTCTGTGACCTTGCTTCCATTAAAAAATGGCAACTATGTCCTGTTCCTTCCATAAGTGGAAGCTCTGTGACTCCTTTGAGCAATAGAATTGCACAAGTGGTATAGAGCCAATCTCTGGGACCAGGCATAAAAGTACTGGCAATTTCTACTTCTTACCACTTGGAACATTCACAATTAGACCAAGCTGCCAGCTTTGGGTAAGCCCAATTTTGGATAAGCAAAAGGCCCTTATGGCAAGGATCTGAGGACAGCTGACAGCCCTGACTAATCTACCATCCAACACCCTAGCAATTTTGCCAACCAGTTGGGTGAACCATTTTGGAAATGGATCTTTCAGCCCCGTTTGAGATGTCCTAGCTGATGCTTTGTGAAATAATGAAAGCTATCTCTTACAAACTTTACCTAAGCTGCAAATCTATGAGTAGAATAAATGATTGGTATTGCTCTCAACCCTTACATTTTCGAGTGGCTTGTTTTATAGCACACTTTCTAGAACAACACTGTATCAATGGCATTGGCTTCAGTACTTCTATTTTTCTAATTCCATGCGCTTCTTCCTGATGTGCTATATAGTGACTTCCCTGAGTGCTGTTGGAATACCCATTTTAATTGTCAGCTTCAATATTTATTGATACAATATTTGATAAAAGTAGCTGGGTTTTATTTTCAATGAAAGAAACCAAGAGAGTTATTTTTTATGTTCACTATGTTTGCTTCAAAATGACATTGTACCCTGTCAAGTCATCTTGAATCTATTATTCAAATGTGTAGAATAAAATATATTGAGAAGTGTATAAATGTTTATCAACATAAAACTTAAACTTTAATGGCATGTAATCAGGGATGCCTTTAGGGTATGCAGGACCATGGACAAAACATTCTGTGGCATGCTCTTCTATATAAATGATTTGAGCCACCTAAATTAACTTCTTCAACACCAGACTGGTGGCCCAGCCTCACACAGTTCTGTGAAAGATACTGCTCTATAGTGAGGACATGGCTTCAATGCCCTGGGGTAATCCATAAGCATGACTTCTGAAGCTCCTAGGAATATCTGGCCAACCTCACATGTGAAGAAAAGCATTGAAGAGCTCTTCACGGTCCATATTGATCCCAGCCCAAATTTCATGCATGGTATCCAAATGGCACCATCACCTTGACACTGTCCCATACACCAGAGAAAAATTATTTTCAAGGAAACTATTCCAAAACATGTTACCCCAGAAACATAGGACCTGAGGCTAAGTCCCTGCTTGCTGCCTGGGTCTAAGAGCAGAACTGCTTGTAATCCATACAGCGTATAGTCTTACTTTTAGAGACTATGTGGATGAAGGTTTGGCTCTTATTACTTTCTTTTGGTTTATATAGTTTTTGTGTTATCAAAATCACTGAAGAATTAACAAGTATTGGTAGTATTATTTCATGTGAATCCTGGTTGATTTTATCCATCACCTTTTTCTTTTTTTAATTTGTTTAAGGAAAGAGGGGTGCCTGGGTGGCTCAGTCAGTTGAGCATCCAACTCTTGGTTTTGGCTCAGGTCATCATCTCAGGGTCATGGGATTGAGCCCTGCATCAGGCTTCACACTAAATGGGGAGTCTGGGGGTGCCTGGATGGCTCAGGCTTTAAGCATCTACCTTCGGCACAGGGTGTGATCCTGGCATTCTGGGATCGAGCCCCACATCAGGCTTCTATGCTGGGAGCCTGCTTCTTCCTCTCCCACTCCCACTGCCTGTGTTCCCTCTCTCACTGGCTGTGTCTCTCTCTGCCAAATAAATAAGTAAAATCTTTAAAGAATAAAAATAAAAATAAATGGGGAATCTGCTTGAGATTCTCTTCCTTTGCTCCTCCCCCCACTCGCACACTCTGTCTGCTTCTCTCTCTCTCAAATAAATAAATCTTTTAAAAAATCTTGTTTAAGGAAAATTATTTTATTCACCTATGTAAATTTTTGTTTTAAAAGTAATTCACTTCACCTATGATATTATTTATGCAAACATATTTACATATATGTATATAGTATTTATATTTACACATAAAATACATATATATACTTGTATATAAAATGCCTCAAACTTTGAATAATATTATCTTATTACAACAAAATATATGCTTTTTATTTTACAACCAACCAACCCATATTCCATCCAAGAACATGCAGCTGCAGATACACATTAATCTTGCCTGGCATCAACTGAGCCTAGAACTGAAGACTGGAACAGTATCCCCACTTGTACAAGTTAGGGCACAGATGCATGTTCCAACCTAAAAAAAAATAAAAAATAAAAAAATCAGCACAGAGCTACAACTTCTAATCATTTTTTTTAAATATTTTTTTTAAGATTTTATTTATTTATCTGACAGAGATAGAGACAGCCAGAGAGAGAAGGAACACAAACAGGGGGAGTGGGAGAGGAAGAAGCAGGCTCATAGCGGAGGAGCCTGACGTGGGGCTCAATCCCATAACGCAGGGATCACGGCCTGACCCGAAGGCAGACGCTTAACCGCGGTGCCACCCAGGCACCCCACTTCTAATCATTAACCATGTGCAAATCATTTAAAATTGTGAGCAGGGATGGCAAAGCATGTTTATTTCAAGGATAATATTAACATGAGTAAACCTTCTAGCACAAGTAATGCATTCATATTATTCAAATAGGTAAATATTTGTCAAGTGGTATATATGCTTAAGTGTTAAGCATGTTAAGTGGAACATGCTTATTAATATAATTGTTTAAAATATATATATTTACAAAAATAAATTCAAACCAAACAGTTGCAGATTGTCCTGTATAACCCCCCACAGATTTCAGAATATAATGTGAATTCTTCTGCGAAAGATAATATCAGATCTTATCAGACTCTAAGAAGGCTATTTTCTTCTCTTGCTGTGTTGAAGAGCATTAGCATGAAAAATCCTATGACTGGCCTGATCTTTCCACTTGCTGTTCATGTAGAGAGAACACTAACATCTCTACAAATTTCGTTCAGAGAGAAAATTCTGCAGACTTTAAAAATAGTTCTAATGTCTGAAGTTCTAATTTCTTTTCTAAGTTTCATTACAAATATTGATGAAAATGTCTCAATTCTGGAAATATTTGTGCCTGAGCAAAATATTGAATTCAGTAGCATTCTGATTGTGATTTACAACAGTTAATAGGAATTATTCTGTTTAGATGTTTAAGAGGCTTTTCTCATTTCCTTCATCAGGTTCAATCATAAATGGCTTAATCATTCAGAAGACATTACTGAATTAGATTGCATTAACTGCATAATAACAGAAAAAAAAGGGCAATATGGAAACAAACTGAAATGCTATTAGGAAGGAACTAAGTTCATTCCCTTTAATTTCTTTGTTGATTTGTTGAAATTGTTGATGTGACCTCAATCAGGATTTTTGTTCTGTTTTGTTCATCAGTTTCTCTTCACTTTAGCAAACATGCATTTATGTTTTTGAGAGAGAAATAAAAGGGTTTGAAATGTGTTAGACTGGGGATTCCAGACAGCTGTGTGAGCTTGGAACTTAGGTCAGATTCAAACTTTGATACAAGGGACCACAGTATAAATATGAGGTTTTATATCAGTAATAGAAATTCTTTGTCTTAATACCAGTCATGAATAGGAAGATGCTGTTTTATGGAGAAAGGGAAGAATAGCTAGTGACAAACATTAATGAGATGAAAGAAGTGACAATCTACAATCGTGAGTAAAATTAGACAAAAGTTTTAACATCTATTGTTTGATGCTCCCAGGTGACATAATGAGTCTCATTTCCCTCAATTCACTTCCCTAACATTATCTTGCAAAACTCTCCCTGTCCACTACCTTCTTCATCCAAACTAAATCTCCTTTGGTTTCTCATACTCACCATACTTGTTCCCATCTCTCTTGTCTTCAGGAAAGGACTTTGTAAATGCTTCTTGTGCTTTGGACATTTTTTTCCTTCCTTTGTCCCATTATCCTCTTAGATCTTTACTATTCCTTTTAGTATATTAAAATTAAAAGAGTAGGATGCTTCTTAGTTCAAAATGCTTCATACTCTGGGGTTAAAAAAATCTGGAGTGTGCTGTGCATCTCGTAACTTGAGAGTTTTGGTAGCTCTTGTCACAGAACTGCATTTTCTCTTTGCCTTTCAAAATATTATTAACGGGAAGTCCATCTAAGAATATTTAAAGTAGACTATAAATCAGTAAACAAATAAGATGATTACAAATTGTGATGAGCACCATGAGCGTAATAAACAAGGTGCCAAGCTAGAAGGAAATGAGAAGCCACTTTGTATGCATAATCAAGGAAGGCATTGCTAAGGATATAATATTTGAGTTGAGACCTAAAGTTTGGGGTAGATCCAGCCAGGGCTAAAGGAAGAGCATTCAGGACAAAGAAGTAATAAATGCATAAACCCCAAGGGGAAAAAAGAATTGATACATTTAAAATGCAGGAAGAAGCCCAGTGAGGCTATAGGACAGTACATGGGAAGAATATTAGAAAATGGTGTTTGATAAGGTAGATTAAGATACCAGATCACATAGATCATTGTAGGGAGGATGAAGAGTTATCATTTTGTTATAAGCACCAAAGTCAACATTATATTTTAAACTACAGAGAAACCCTCTGGATTATATTCTTTACTTATTTTGAAGAATAACTAGATTGAGAATATAACAATTAATGGGCTTTGATGAACACAAAGAGTTACAGTAAAGTATATAGTATATATGGACTGTTTATCATGGTGACTCAGCCTTACGAAAGTATGCAGGATAACTTTTAAGCCTTAAAACTTTGATATGGGAGAAATTTAGAAAGGGAGGGGTCAACTTGATATATGTGTTTTTTTTTAACTTCCTGATAATATCTAAATAAAACTTCTCTATATATAAGACTGTATATTCATACATGTATATCTGTGTGTACATAATAGCTGTGCCTTTCATATAACTTTTCTTGTGTGGGTAAAGCAATAGAAAGATGTCTGCCCTTCCTGTTTTCTTATTAGAGTGAAAAAGGACATCAGGCAATTCCCAGTTATGAATTTACACAACTTACATTCCTTCAACTTGTTGATCCCAAATATATGCTACGTTAGCAGTAATAGGTAAAAATAATCATCCTGTATGACAGAGGTAGTTATTTTAAGATAGAAATTGGAATCCATCTAAATCAGCCATAAAAAACTCTGGGGAACATTAAATATCCCTAATACTAACTTTACCTTGCATTGCCAGAAATCAGTTTTTAGTCATACTTCTCTTCCCTGAAACTATTTTTTTTCTATTCTCACTAGTTACTCAGAGTGCAGGAGAGTATAATATAATTTTGATTATTTCACTCACAACAGGAAAGAGTCATTGAAATGTCCATGAGGCTGTATATTGTAAAGACAGTCATACCTATGTGT
Organism: Ailuropoda melanoleuca; assembly: GCF_002007445.2. Taxonomy (NCBI): domain Eukaryota; kingdom Metazoa; phylum Chordata; class Mammalia; order Carnivora; family Ursidae; genus Ailuropoda; species Ailuropoda melanoleuca. Next base: position 76,715,488 of record NC_048221.1, on the reverse strand, counting down.
CTTCACTTCCAGTTTTCTCCTTGCATTATTTATTCACTAGTTTGGGAGAACAGTTTGTCAATATAAGACAATGGAACAAAAATCCAGTTTCTGCTTAGATATCAGAGGCAGGGGTGTTATTAAGCCAACATGGCAAACTACAAGTTTTACTTGTTTTAATTTTCACATTAGTTATTTAGGAAGCAAAAGACCCATTGTTTTACATTTATGTAAGTTTTTAACTAAAATAGAAGTTTTGTAAACGTATTGATGTAACTGTCAAAACAGAAGGCAACTTTCCACTGCATCATTTTGTTTTTCACATTTGTTTCACGATTTATCTTTAGGAATCCTTTGCTAATTTAAATCAGTAATGATCAGTTTGAGACAAATCAACAGCAATTAGTTTAGCGCTTTGTTTTGCTTTAGAATCAATGTATATGAAACTTAGATTACATACTTATATATAATAAAGGTTATCTCATAGTTATCTGCTTTCATATTTAATTAAATGGGAGTGTTGTATTATTGCAAGTAAACTCAAATACTTTAACACATTGCATCACATAATAGGTTCATCACTCCCTCCTTTCATTCACTCACTTCTCTCCCTCCATTCTTCCCTCCCACATTTCCTTCACCATTCTTATTTGATTCCTGCTTTCCCTTTCATCTGAAATCTAAGCTGCTTGAGATCAAGGACTTTTACCCTACCGTACAGCCCACAATGTCTAACAGTGCAAATAGTAGGAATTCAGTAATTGCTTGTCCATGGCTTTGGGAAAAAAAAATATTATCTCTGTGTTCAACATAAAACTTATTTTCCAATTTCCCCACAGAGAAGCACAAAAAGTGACATTTTCTGATTCTCCTATATCTATTTAAAGTAGTTCAGTCTGTATACTCCAGGATCTCTTCAGTCTGTCATTCTATACTATGCCTTTATTATACACACTTAACCACTGCCTGACAAAGCTTTTCCTCCCTCTTCTCTCTCCCTCCCTCAGTCTTCTTTTAGCTCACAAACTCCAACAGCTCTCTTTATGGGTAATAAAAAATGGAAGAAAAACACTCTCCCTCCTATATTTTTTTAATTTGAACATTCAAACTATCACAGCAATATGACAAAGTTTTTAAAAACAGGAGATGTTTTATTTATTCACAACAAGATTTCTTTTCTATTTACACACACACACACACACACACACACACACATACAGCTGAATGGAAAAATCTCATGAAAAATTAACACATAAGCAAAACTTTAAAAAGCTACATATACACACAAATGAGAAACCTTAAATACTAAACTTCAAATTTCAGTTTACAAAAACTCAAATTCAGCCTTTTGAATTTTAACAGCTAATAGTCAATATGCTTTTACGCAGGCATTATTTCTTCATGTTTAGCACTATTTTACATATCACCTGCATTCAGAAGGGACACCATAGAACATAGAAATGGGCTTTGAACTTGACTAGATCTTAGATACAATTATTTAGTTCTCTCAGATAAAAGATGAAAAAATGATATTCAGGGAAGTTGCATGACTTCTGCCATTTTATTTTAAGACATTATGCCATCCCACAAAGCTCTCAAAACATAAGGGGAGCACAGACACACACACTTACACATACACACAAACACACACAAAATGTTCAGATGCCTTCTAATACATTACTCAACACTATCTCTCTAAGGAGATAAATTTTTATTGCTTACAGAACAATTTATTTCAGAAGAAGATGTTAACTGTGGCACAGAAATAAATTCATGAGAAAATTAAAAATGGCTTAATTAATAAGTCCTGGAGCCATTAGGAAGACTTTCCCAAGAAATGTAATTTTGGAGCTGAGCCTTCACTAACTTTTTTTTTTTCATTTTGATGGACTCAGTTTTAAGGTAGAATTTCACTTTTCATATCTGGTGTACTTCAGTTGGGGAAACATTTTTAAATGTCTTTAAAAAATTACCACTTTTTAAAAATACCTCTAATCAATGTTATTTGCAACTTGATAAGTTACATACTTTGTCACCTAGGTGGCACCAGTGAGTAATTCCACTGACACCCAGTCTTTCCACAGTTTTGCCACTTCCTGAGATTCAGGGCTTTATATCCGCTACAATGCCTGGTTAAGTTTAATTCTGATTCTGTAATTGAACCGAACAGACTATGCTACTGTAGTGCGAAAAGATCTTTGAAACAGTTTATATTTGTGGTGATTTAGTTCAACTTATAACTTAATTCCAATGTGTCCTTTAGCTAAACTTAATAGACTAACTACCATGCTAGTATTCTCTAGCAATGTGGATTCAAGAGATAATATTTAATTCTTAAGATAATGTTTAATTGTGTATCTCTGTACTTGGAAATCTTTGATTTTCTATTATTTGTTATCTTTTCCAAATTTCAGCTAACCCAGCTTTCTTTTATACTCACTGTAGATCTTACTTATACAAATGAATTAGTTTTCTAAATTATCTCTCTGCCTTCAATCTCCAGCTTTTCTCATTTGTTCTTTTTGCAGTAGCCAATGATAATTTTCTAAAACACAGAAGTCAAAAAACATCATGGTGGTGCCTGAGTAGCTCGGTCGGTTAAGCGTCTGCCTTCAGCTCAGGTCATGGTCTTGGGGTCCTGGGATCGAGCCCTATGCAGGCTCCCTGCTCAGTGGGGAGTCTGCTTCTCTCTATCCCTCTCCCTCTGTGCTTGCTCTCTCTCTCTCAAATAAATGAATAAAATCTTTAAAAATACATATATAATGGTTTGACGGCTAACAAAATAAAGTTAGAAAACTACTTTTCAGACATCAGTTTTCAGCAATATGATTAAGTACATACACAGGTAGACTCCATTTCTGTGAAAACAACCAAAATTTCTGGGCAAAAAATTATTTTATATATTTATTTTTTTTATTTTAATTTTTTTAAGATTTTGTTTATTTATTTGACAGGGAGAGAGACGGCCAGTGAGAGAGAGAATATAAGCAGGGGGAGTGGGAGAGGAAGAAGCAGGCTCCCAGCGGAGCAGCGAGCCCGATGCAGGGCTCGATCCCAGGACCCTGGGATCACGCCCTGCACCGAAGGCAGATGCTTAACGACTTAGCCACCCAGGCGCCCCCAAAAAAGTATTTTAAATATCATTTTAAATACATCATGAACTTAGAAGGTAAGGCATGGGTAAGATAAAACTAAATGAAGATGGAAAGTCAGATAGATAAATAAGGCATGAAAGCCATATTTACTATTGAAAGCATCTTCTGAATCAGGTTAAATGACCCAAAGGACCCAGAGTGCAAGAGACAACATAGAAATAGAAAGTCTAGTAGTAGACCCCCAACCAGAAGGCTAGTAGTTTAAAGGTGAACCAGAGATAAATCAGTACTCCTAAGAATAAATCTCACTCCTCCCTCAAGAGACACAAAGAAAATTTCCCATTTAAGAACTTGAAACTGGGGCACCTGGGTGGCTCAGTCGTTAAGCGTCTGTCTTCGGCTCAGGGCATGATCCCTGAGTTCTGGGATCGAGCCCCACATCAGGCTCCTATGCTGGGAGCCTGCTTCTTCCTCTCCCACTCCCCCTGCTTGTGTTCCCTCTCTCGCTGGCTGTCTCTACCTCTGTCAAATAAATAAATAAAATCTTAAAAAAAAAAAAAAGAACTTGAAACTAAGGATGGGGTTGAGTGGGTGATCTCCCTATGATTTCCTTGAGAATACAGCACCACAGGTCAAAGCTCACACAAGTAGTTTATTTTCTAGCATCTTAATTTTGCTATTTTAACTAATGTGTTTTAAGATTATTTTATCTCTCAATCAGAAGCACCATATTTTAACATTTTTTAATGGTTTTCTTTATTTGTTTGAGAGAAACAGAGCTAGCGTGAATTTGAGCTGGGGGTAGGGGCAGAGGGAGAAACAGACCCCAATGAGCATGGAGCCCAGCGCTGGGCTAGATGTGGGGCTTGATGCAGGGCTTATGGGAGGCTCAGTGAGGGGCTCCATCCCAGGACCCTGAGATCCTGACCTGAGCTGAAGTCATACACTTAACCAACTGAATTACCCAGGCACTCCAACATATTTTAACATTTAAGTTGAATAACTGGTCACACAAATTAAGTAGTGGACGCTTATTGACCAGCTTGATCTTTGTCCATTTCCTCCAATTCTGGCCTTACCACTCTGCTTTTTCTTAGGAAATTATTTCTCTCCTATTCTCAGTCCTTGTGCTTAGGGTGAGACTCGTTTCATACGCCCACCCACTCCCATCCCTACTGCAGTTCCAGATTCAGATAACCAGAAAATTTCTATTTTCAGCAATGCTGCTTTATTGTTGTGCGTCTCATTCAGTTCTGAGACAGAAGTTATGAAAATTGAGAAGGCGACAGTCTCTCCCGTGGAATTTACCCAGCTCTTACCATGTATCCCTTCATATTCAAAGACTACCAAATGCAGAAAACCTGACAAGTAGCAAAATCAGAGGAAAACAAGACTGAATGATAAAAACAGGGATAACATCCTAATGACAACTATTGGGGCTCTTTGAATCCAGCATCATTTAAAGACAGGTTCACCCCTTGAACTTTCAAGTTGCATGCCCTAATACATTCCTATTTCTGTTTGAAATTTTGAGTTGAGTAACATGATAAAAGTAGACAATTTGGTCTTATTCATGCTATATACCCAACACACAAAACAGTGTGTAGCACACAGAAGTCTATAAATAAATGTGTGTTAAATGAACAACTAAATATTGATTGCCTGTGAGCAACAGCATCTCCAGAACCCACCTCTGTTTCTTAAACAGTTGACAGCTACATCCGGAGGTCAAACTTGCCCATCTAACTGTAAGTGAAGCTGTACTCCGGAATAATTGAGTCACCACTTCTAACTCCTCTGGCTGGCTTTTTTTCTAAGACACAGAAATGAGAAAGCGTTTAGTACCCATGGTGAGCTCTGACAATAAAAATGATCATCTATTAACCACCTTCAGAACAATACAAATATTTCTGAACTTACTCATTTGTGTATTGAGTACCGACTTCATATCGGCATGATACTATATTCTCCTTCAAGTCACCTCTTTAATTTCTTCCAGTGATAGGCCTTAAGAAGAAAGGAAACACAAAATAATAATAATTTTATAATTTCATAAACAAAACAGTATAATAGTATATAAATAATAAAATAGTATAAATGACACTGAAAATGAATTTTTCTTGCCCAGAAGAACTAGGCTACTACAGTGTTTTTAGTGAATGTTAATTATTCCTTTACAAATGATTTCAATGAAAAAACAACCACCAAAATCATCTTGACAGTAGGCATTGAGCCACAAAGTTCATGAATGAATACAGCTCCTAAAAAATCAAATAGGCCTAATCCAGTTGAGGTTTTAACTGCTTCCTAGCTTGTTGGGATTAATTTATAATCTTCTCAGTTCAAACTTAGCTGTCAGTCACAGCACGACATTCAGCTTTGCCGAGTAGAAATTATTTGCTTGATAGTCAAGTTCATCTATTTTTTTCTCTTCTCTGAGTTCCACTGTAGCAAATGATTCCTCTTTTGCTTAGCATCCATGCCACCCAAATTGTGATTGAGATTTCCAGTGGGATTGGTTGTAAATGAGGGCAGACAATTGCAGCAGATTGCCATCTTAAATAACAGTAAGAACCCCTGACTCCCAGATGTTCTGTGTACTTGTGGTAAAAGAGGAATCCTAGTGGGAAAATGGGAGCATAGCTTTGGATGGGAAGAAAATACCAGTGACTTTCTTCTTAGGCTAACTATAGACATTAGCTTAGTACATTCAGGGACAACTTGCAGACAATTCCTATACCTAATACATTGCCCTGCTGTCTTTTGAAGAAAGAGCATTCTCCTCTAAAGTAGTATAATAAAAGAAATCTTATGAGAAAGAAATATAGGAAAATGCTTCTCAGGGCAAAGGTCCTGTTAAAATGTGTTGTTTCTGATGGAGAATTTGATTCAGAGAGGGATATTGTAGAATATTTATAAAAATACTATGAATATCAGTAACACTGATGACTTGCATTTTATTGAGCACTTTCTGTACACCCGTGTTCTAAGTTGTTTATGGTTGTTAATTTGGTAGACTGAGAATCAGAAAACCTGAATTCCAAACTGAGATCTGCCATTTACTTTTCAATGACATCGGTATTTTCATCTTCAAAATGGAAATAAAACCTACTCTGTAGACTTTACAGTGTTCCACGAGGTTCAAATAGATATAACATGTAAAGCAAAATACATGTAAATGTTAAATCATGTTACTAATAAAAAGAATCATCATTGTAATTATAATATTCCAGTTATGCTTCAAGCAGCTGGGTGGTAAGTTCTAAAGAAAAAGGAAATCTGTGTCTCACATACTGCCCTCACACAATCCTCTACAATGCTGACAAAAACAAACAAATCAAAACAAAGCAAAAACCCAAATCTCACAGCATTCACTCACTATTCCAGAGCTTCCTTCTACAACACTCCATCACCAAATTGTGGTTAGAACAGATTCTCCAGGGGGCCTGCAGTCATAACTTTGTATGATAGAGATGTTTGCATCAGCCAAGCTTTAAGGTATATTATCCTTTATAAAGGTTGCCATCAGAGGGCCATTTTTTGCTAGTGTCTTTTGTATCCACAAAGGAGAATGGATTCAGGCATGAGCATTGTCTTAGTTGGCTTGATAAATAATATCAAGAATTATATTTCTTTGTCTAAGATTTTATACACACACACACACACACACATCCAATCAAGTTTATTTCAACCCTGTCTCTAGCTTCCTGGAGTACATTCAGTCATCACAGAAATCACTCTGAAAGTGTTCTTTCCTTTTGGATCTGAAATACATTGATATAACTCAATTGCTTCTATCCTGGCATTCTTCCTTTCAGTAGCCTTCTGGATTTGTTGTTATCGCTGTTCTGAAAGGTAATNAACCCTGTCTCTAGCTTCCTGGAGTACATTCAGTCATCACAGAAATCACTCTGAAAGTGTTCTTTCCTTTTGGATCTGAAATACATTGATATAACTCAATTGCTTCTATCCTGGCATTCTTCCTTTCAAAAGTAGCCTTCTGGATTTGTTGTTATCGCTGTTCTGAAAGGTAATGGGGTCCTAAGGGGAGAAAATGTGTGTAGCAGCAAGGATTTCTAGAAACAGGAACTCCAGTTTCCCAAATATGTATGTTGGATGTAGCTGTAGTTCAGTGTTAGAACTTGCTTGTTTTTGAGTCCTTACAGTGGCTTAGTGTAGTAAATTAAGATAAGGTCACCCTAGAGTAGTTTTTGCAGAAATAAAGGATAGTTTTATTGAGGGCCAAGCTTCTCTTTGCATATTTTACTGCAACCCAATACAGCAACCCTATTTCTTACAAGTTTATCATTTCCTTATTTAACAATGTTAGAGGAAATATACAGGTTTTTTGGTGTTCAAGTAATGTACCAGTTGTGAAACAGAATATAAACTTGAATATATTGAAATAATGTAATCAGTAAAACTGCAAAGAGAGTCAACAAGCAATGAAACTGTGATTAGGTTTTTGTTACTGCATTTCTCTAAAGAAGTTTGCTGATAAGAATTTAAACTTTATTAATATCTACAGACAGTCACCAATAAACTTAGCCTAGGAACTATTTATCCTTCAATTTGAAATACATTTAATCTAATTATGTATTCATATTTTTAGACTCTTATCTGTTTTTATCCTCAAGTTATGTAAGAAATCTTTTTTGTAAGATATTCAAAAAGTTTTAGTAGGGGAAAGGAGGAAGCTAAAAGAAGTTTCATGGTGTTCTATTATGTTCATTCAAATACTTAATCATCTTTTACAACTGCCATAGCTAAAAAGTATGGTGTTTGACTATTTGAACTAGAAATAGACAGTAGTATAAATGCAAGTCTTATAAAGCTTTCTCTCTAGGTGAAGAACCAGAACACAGACATACTAAGACCAAGAAGGCCTTAGTATCCCCTTGTAATCCCGTTAGTAATCCCTTGATTAAACTTTATTTTTTTTTTAAAGATTTTATTTATTTATTCGACAGAGATAGAGACAGCCAGCGAGAGAGGGAACACAAGCAGGGGGAATGGGAGAGGAAGAAGCAGGCTCACAGCAGAGGAGCCTGATGTGGGGCTCGATCCCATAACGCCGGGATCACGCCCTGAGCCGAAGGCAGACGCTTAACCGCTGTGCCACCCAGGCGCCCCCTTGATTAAACTTTAGATAGCTGTCTTTCTGACTATACACAGTTTTCTTCCTGACTATATTCTCTTCCCTCATAACATTTACTTTAGAAAACCTTCTATCCTAAATCATTTCTCAGCCCCTCTGAGACACAAATTTTCTCCCATCCTGTTGCCAGTTTTACAAACCTAGGATGTCTTTTCCAAGAACTTAGGAGTCAACACTTTGAAATGTAATCATTAAGAAAAACAGGGCCCTGTTTCCCAGTCTTTGTGGGAGTATAGGACCTTAACATTGATAAGCACCAGTTAGCAAACCCAGCTGCCCAAATCTCAATGACTGACTTCCTGTCTAACTTCCTCCAGTACTTTTCCACTAGTTCATACCAGCACTTAAAAATTCTACTTTTTGAATTCAAGCTCTCTCCCCTATTGAAATAGTCTTAAAGTCTTTTTAAGTTGCCATTTTTTGTCCAATACACTTTTTATTTGACAATATAAAATAGAATGTTTAGTGGATGCTTCTCACTGGCAGTTACCCAATCTCTGAATCCCTTCTGTTTGGGGAAATATCAAGAAAGAAAGGCGAGGTTTTATCTTCAATTATGGAAACTAAAGGGGTCATATTTGTTGTCTTCTCTGTCCTTGGCAGCTAAAATGTCGGCCTCTGAACTAAACTTATCATGTGCTCCTCCCCTTGGGACTTTGACTCTGGGAAAGTTTATGCAAATAAGCAGGAGCCAGGCTGGAAACCGTTCTAGGAGCAGTAGCAGTGGTGGTAAAGGCTGCTATCTGGAGACAGCAGTGCCACTAATGACCCTATGGCCATAGCTTTTTCCACAGCTCTCTACTGTGGTTATGAAGCATAACGGTACTTTGGCAGTTGTTCTAGGTGCCCAATCTCTCTCAACCCCTGCTAATTTTTTGGACCAGGTTTTCAACATTCCACCAGTTCTGTGCAATTTGGGGTGCTTCTCGAATATGTTCAGTTCTCTGTAAATTATCCAAAGTGAGTTTATTTTGCTTGTAACCAAAAGCGTAACTAATTGAGGTGATCAAAGCAGTAAAGACCAAAGTGATTACGTGAGATGTAGCAGATTTACCACTGGGCTTGTGACCAAGAAACCTGAATTCTACCTCTGAAAAAAATGATGACAAAGGACAGGATTCCATCAATCCCTGGTGTTCTCCGAGGTGGATTAGTGACATTATTGCAGTGTTCCAGGGGGTTAGAAGTGGGAGAAATCACTGTGAGCTCAAATAGCCAAAAAAAGTCCCAAATCCAAGCTTTTGGATTTTTTCAAGCTTTATATAGAAATTTTTGAAAAATGTACATATAAAGAAACATACATGCATTGGTATAAATACCATGTATTTTCTGGGACCCCAGAGGGAGCCTGGTTCTAGTCTAGTCTTGCCTCCCCATATGCCCCGATACAAAGGTATAAGCTAAACACATGGCGTTGGATTATCTGGCATGGTATATTGACTCAGTTCATGAGCCTAGCATTTACAGATGTGGATTCCAATCTTGATCTAAATAATTTATTAGCTTTAGCTTTTTACTTGAAGTCATTTACTTTTTATGAAACTTCAGTTTCCTCAACTACAAAAAAGAGTTGATAATCATATTTAGTGTCTGGAACTGTACTATAGATCAAATGAATAATGCATATAAAAGACAAAGTTTTTGGTATTCAATGAATGTTCAGTGAATAGTTTAATATTATAATTTTACATTATATATAAATTTTTAAATCATTTCTATGACTCATTAGGTAGCATAAGCTGGGAGTGTCATAAAGCTAGAAATGAACTCCTGAGGACCTGTAGAAAATCAGAGGATTTTAAAGCAGCAAATCCTGCTTTAAAGTTAATAAATATAGTTCCTGTGAGGAGGCAGTTGGCAAGAGGTAATGGAGGATGAGAGGGAAATTTCTGATCCTGAAATTCATATATATTTTAGAACTACCCCCCCCAAGTTGGAGCTCAAGGAAAGAGAAAATTTACAACTAAGTCTATACACGCTGTTACCTAGGAAACCAAGTCATGTAGCATATGCTACAAATATCAGTTAAAAAAAGAAAAAAAAAAGTCTGGAGTGTGTTTCCCAAACCTGGAAGAACTATAGGATTTAGACACATGACTTCTCTCATGTACTTCAAGGTAAAACAAAAATGTGAGAACTTATCTTTTTTTTCTGAAAAAATAGAAATTGCTAAGAAGTTATGAAACCCATTGATGTGACGTTAAAAAAGAATCCAAAAAAAAAAAAAAAGAAAATGAAATTGGCTGTTTTCTTAGGTAAGTGAAACTAAGAGCTAGAAGGCTGTAAGAAGACTAGCCCATGGCACCTGTCCACCACCCCTCTCCTCTTCCTCTTTTTTTCCTCTCCCCCCTTTCCTTTTTCTTGCTCATGTTCTTACTCTTGCTTCTCTGCTTTAACTGCACACCTATTCATTTTCTTTATAGATGGGCTTTCTCTACTTTTCCATGCATAAAGTATTTCCTCTCCACCTCCACCTGTCAGATTTTCATGACTTAAGTCCAAGCAAACAACTCAGACTGAGTTAGAATCTTTCTTAATTCTAAATTTCTAGGAAAGAGAATCTGACTAGTCTGGTTTACAGCAGTTATCTACCACTGATCAGCCGTGGCCATGAAGAAGACACCTGTAGGATGACCACAGTTGTGTTCTGTTTTATTTTTCTGGAACATAGGAACAGTAGAAGGTTGGGTGGAAACATTCTCAGTGGAAAAGGTGTTAATAGGACCTGGACCTGATGGTCACAGCAGATGATGTTTGCTTTTTGTAACTTGCATGGAATAATCCCATTTTTAATTCTGTTAGTATATCAGCAGGAAATTCGACAAAAAGTCAAACAATTTTTGACACACAAGAATTCTAAATTTACCTGGGAAGATGAAAGAAGGCAGACTGTAGGAGTAAATCATCGGTCATTACAACGAAAACCTCAATAAGCACTTAAGAGTAAAATGACTCTTAAAACGAATTCATCAGAAGATACTGTCTTCACTAGCTCTTGCCTACTTTTCCCTTACAATCAATATGATTATCTTGTACTTTCTGCTGATCCATTGCCCAAAGTAGAAAATGAGGGATTTAATGTAAATTCTGGACCTTTTATAGAACTTCTGGCCAGTGAAAATTGAATGATTCTGACTTTCTCAAAAAGTTAGGTGGGAGGTCTCCCTTGGAATTGTATGTAAAAACAAACTCCCTCAAGTCCATGAGGATCAATTAAAAGCGAAGAGAAATTGGTATATTTATTTTTCATTAGGCAAAAAAATCAGAAGGAAAAGTAAAAGCCTAATTTTGCAACAATGTTCTTTCCTTTTTATAAAAAATAATATTCAGGAAGTTTTTTTCAGGATCGCTTCAGTTATAAATGTATGTTAAGCACAACCCATATAGTTTGGCAAACGTTTACGTTCTATGTGTTATAATTAGTGAGGAGAGCAATTAAAATAGAAAGTAAATAAACTGTATATACATATCCTTCTGTGCATACATACAAGTGGATTTATTCCCCATTCCAGAGAAGAGGTTTAAAGGAGACATTCATATAAAAATTAGAAAACCATTGAAGATTATTTCAAAGAACATCTATGTTTCCTTGAAATGATTTCTTAATGGGATTTTCAGAACTCTGTGATGCTGAAGGTGATCTAAGGCCTGAGATAGTAATATAATCACAGTGCTACACACATAGGCAGTTGGTTACAAAGTGGGAAGCAGGATGTCTGTTCAGCACTATCCCTAGTAGGAGGATAATAAGGTTTCTATGAAAAGCCCATTCAAATTACAGCCACTGTGTGCGGTTTCCTTTCATCATTTATTGATTGGTGTTGTAAGACCCTTATTTCTTTATGATATGTAAAGGACTACTTGAGAGCAAGAATTGCAGTTAGTATTGTTTCCAGTTATACTTACCAAGTGGATTTAATGGACATGAAAGATTGAACACATTGTAATAACATATTCCCTCATTGTTTAATCATTAATACTTGACAGAACTTCATACATGTCTTAATGTCCAGCTTAAATTTTTAATGATTTGAACATTCTATAAAGATTCAATAGCATCTTAAATAATACTTAACTAAGCATGGGAGAAGAGTGTTCACAAAAGGAAATACTAAATGCTAAGCTATGCTTGCTTTGTACCACATTTTTAATCTTCTTGATCTTTGTTAACTACACAATTCTAATTTAGAATAAATGAGCAGATAGTTCATTTTGGCAAGAATGCAATAGCGGGAGCTGTAAAAGTTTTTTGAAATTCCCAGGGAATAATTATTTCACTATGCTTTCATCTGTAGAAGAGATTTGTACTAAGTTCTAATTGGGACTTTAACTTCAAACTGTCTCTGAGCATTGAGGTACACAGCAAAGTTATCCTTAGGAAATTGCAGAAATCAGTAATTTTGTATCAGTGAACATCTCTAAATATTCAGTATTATAAGAGCATAGCAGAGGTGGAAGAAAAACAGGACAGTTTGCCGGTAATGAGTGAAAGATAGTTAGAACATGCCTTGTTAATAAAGACATTCTAGACATAATATATATGTGGACAATTAACTGAAAAGTCCCACTGATGATACTTGTTTTGTGAATTAAGCAATTTCAACGTGATCCTGAAGATCAAGGTTAGGCCACATCATTGGAGCATTTGGGTATTTTCATGGTGAGCCTCAAAGCAACACTGCTTCTGCATTCATGNTTTGTGAATTAAGCAATTTCAACGTGATCCTGAAGATCAAGGTTAGGCCACATCATTGGAGCATTTGGGTATAGGGTGAGCCTCAAAGCAACACTGCTTCTGCATTCATGTATGGCATCTCATGGCTTAGCATTTTCTGAAATAAAGTGAGATGCATTTTCACATCAAAATGCAAATATGCTTAATAGAGACAATAGGATTAAATATTTAAAATATATTTTCACTTGTGTCAGTGTACTCATGCGAGTACACAGTGAATGTTCTTATGGGAAAGTCAAAACCTCAAAAAACTGATGCTTCTACCTAATGGCCAAGCACCATGAAATTTGAACACAGTGCTGTTTGGGGTTTAGTCCACTTAGGATTCTGCAAGTGTTCTCAACCTAGAGTCCCTGAAATCACAAGAATTCTTTTGATAAAGGGTTAAAGAGTTCATGAACTTGAGGAAGAAAATGTTTACATTATTGTTTTCTGTACATTGTTCATTCCCTATGTAAATGCTATGTTCCAAGTGTGTAGCATGGAATAAAGCCATGATGATGATGGGATTTACCTCATAGGGTTTGGGGATACCTATAGAATTATTTTAAAAGCTTATCACAATGCTTGTCACATAATGAGAACTCTACAAATGGAACCTATGTTTAATATTATGTTTAATATTTATTATAACGGTAACTTAGATGTCACATCTAAAATATTCAGATATCTCCATTAGGCATCACAGTTACCCAGCATGGATTAAGGGATGAAAATACCAGTCAATGCATTAGTAAAGGAAACTATCATTGTTGACTGTTTACTTCATAACTCAGAATAGGTCACTATCTCCCTAGAAATAATTACTGTTGCTACAGAGAGAATTCATCTGCACTTATTTCATGCCTGATTCTGTTTGCGGAGGCAGTCACATGAATGGGTGTAAAACCATTCCCAGACCAAATAAAGGTAAATTTGTGTATCAGTCTGTGGTGGTATGTACACATAGATTACAAATTTAACTATGGCCATAGTTACAGGAAATTCCATAGACCACTTATCATTTTATCAGAGCAGGTGGTTATTGCCACCAAATCAACTGGCTTAGTTTAAAAGCAGCTCTTAACTAAAATATTATCAGGGACATTTTCACATAAACTTAAAAAATATTAAATAGGGAGAGTATTCTCTCTTACTTAGTCCTTGTCTTTCTTGATCTACACCCACCTGTCCATGTTGCCAGGGGAAAAAGTATCAGAACTTTTTGTCACTTTGGGCACTTGCAAGAAAGCTAAGTCCACAATTTTTAAGTAACCATGCCCTTTATTTCTGATATTTAATAAATGAAAATTAGAGTTTAAAGTATTCCCTTTATTTAGCAACAAAATCAATCTACCTATCTATGTGTCATCTATCTCAAAAACTATCCATCTGAGTTTTCATACATTTAAAAGTCATCTGGGGCGCCTGGGTGGCTCAGTCAATTAAAGCATCTACCTTTGGCTCAGGTCATGATCCAGCAGGGAGTCTGCTTCTCCCTCTGCCCCTCCCCCTGCTTGTGAGCACTCTCTCTCTCTCAAATAAATAAAATCTTTAAAAAGAAAGTCTTCTAATATTGAATACCACTTGAGGCCTTTCATGCAAACAACGTGCATCTGTAACATATTTTATTAGACATGCTGAAAATTCTCCATGGCGTTATTTTATGTATATATATCAACAATTTGGGAGAACATGAATGAAGACACAGTTTTCTGGGAACATGGTATCAGTGTAATAGTCTCTGGGTCCTTTCTTCAGTTTTTATGATTTACATTGGTTCAATGTACTTCTTGTGTCTGCATGATAAACACCATGATCACAATTGTTCATAAATCATACATATAAAGCAGCCATCCTTAGATAACCTCAATATCAACTTATTTTTAAAAATTTACATACAAATTGTTCCACGAATATGGCTGCTGCTAGATAAGTCATGGATGGAATGTTAATGCTATTTTAGGTTTCCTAATGAAGTGATTTATATCCTGGAGTTCTTTAGTGAAACTTACATGTTCACGTGATTACCTTAACATTCCTTCTTTAAAAGGCAAGCATGCATTAACCAATTAATTTCCACTCTTACCACTCAAAATCCATTTGGAAAAAGAGGCAATCAATGAATTTAAAGGTGCCAGTGAATAATTAAATTTTAGCTTGATATTCTATTATAACATTTCTATTTTCCTTTTTTGTTTTTACGTTCATATATGACTTTTATAATAGATGACATATTCTGGGCCAATGAAACTGCTGCACATTATTATATAAAATGAATTCATTCCAAATTTAACAGATAAATAACATTTTCAGTATCCTCTAACATAAAATACATACTTGCTAAAGAACTTTATGGTAGCTGTGATTTATTGATTTTATGCTGAAGAGTGTAATGTTTAAGTCCAAAGATCACGCCCCTGACTTCCTACATTTGAATTTATTTGCTGTTAACTATTGTCTCTATGACCTCAAAGATGTTACTTAACCTCTCTGTGCCTTGGTTTTCTATACCTTTAAACTGTGAGAAAGGTATTATTACCTGCCTCATACGGGTTTTTGAAAATTAAGTGAGTTAATACTTAAGAAACACCCAAGTATTTCCCGCTCACCGTAAGTACTGTATTTGTTAAGTAAAATACACTAAACCTCAAAGTACCATGTTCTATAAACAAAAGCTGCATCTAAGAAAAAGTAACTCTGTTATTACATAAGAAACTAGCTGAAATAAATAGCAAATTGCTTTAATTGACAAAATGACCAAAGTCTTATCCATTTTCTTAAGAATGGATGGAGGCCTCAAGCTTACGGCAACTTTACTATAAAAGATAATCTCAGAATTTTCTGTTCCTCTTTCCACTAGAGTCACTATCTCACTCACTATCTCACTGCAGCTTATCTCCTCTTACCCACTTTCATATATCATATTTAAGCCCACTCTATAAGCTACTGAATGGCCACCCAGTCTATGAATAAAAACTCCAGGGTTTGGAGCCTCACTGTATCTCTAGGCTGTCATTCCATCTTTGCATAGCTCAAGGTTTCCCCCTATTTAGACAAAATGACTTTCTTTACTTCAACAAATACACTTGACATCCTTTCAAATATATGAAAACTGTTATTCAGCACTTTTCTTTCCAAGCCTATTGTTTTCTCGACTAAACACACTCAGTGTTTTCAGTTGTTTTCAAATAGCATGCTGTTCATATTCTGTGTATTTTAGTACTAGACAGATCATGGAGGTGGAATATAAATGTCAAAAAAATAGGAGAATTACAAAGAATTAATAAGCACTGAAAAGCAAGCAATAGAGGAATTCTGGACAAGATTATACCATGAATTTCCATTTAGGTGTCTTCCTACCCTATGCCTACTCCAGATGCATACTAATGACAAACACATGGAAACAGATTTTTTAAAAATGAGCTCAAAAACAAGATAAATATGTTTTGTAACAAAACTATACAATATACAAAGCAGAGATTAGTTATGATGTGTGGGCATGTTAGATTTGTGTCTGGAATCATTGTTGACCAAGGAGGTAAGTTCCCATGGGGTAATATCTATTTCTAGTCAGGCAACCAAAAGTAACCTGACCTCTTGAAGCAGTGAGGTAGGATAGAGATTCTAGGGGAAAAAATCAAGGACATTTTTTTTTTTAAATCACAATATTCAAACAAAAAAAAACTGTTGGCTGACCTATTTTGATATATCATATAAGAAGCTGTGGATTGAGTAAGGGAGATAGAAAGGAAAAAACCCTACGTCTTGACTAGAAAGTGAACCAAACAGCTCATTGCCTCAATGACTATGTTTGCAACAACCTACACAGTCATTACTGAACAAGATCCAGAAATACCATTAAAAATCTAGGTCAGGTCTGGGAGTTGGTAGGGGCAGTTAGAGGTCACCCTAAAGTTGCTTGGTAGGGTGAATGAATACAGATACAGAAACAAAAATTCACCCTACAATCGAAAAAGTTGAGAGTCTGCAAAGCAAAAGTATAAGATGCATAAACAAATACTTCATTGAAAAAAGGAAGAAGTGAAACAAAAACAATCAGGAAACAACAAGTGACAAAACACAAAAGAATGATTAGAACCTTGCAAATGAAGATAGATATAATGGATATTACTGAAAAAATAGGATAAACTCTAAACAGAACGAGCTTGAAGAGATCATTAGGAAAAGACACACAGAAATATAAAATGCAGGGGCGCCTGGATGGCTCAGTCATTAAGCATCTGCCTTTGGCTTAGGCCTTAATCTAGGCATCCTAGGATTGATTCCTACGTCAGGCTCCCTGCTCAGGGGAGTCTGCTTCTCCCTCTCTCTCTGTGCGCTCTCTTACTCTCACTCTCTCACTCTCTCTCAAGAAAATAAATAAAATCTTAAAAAAAAAAAATGGAATATACAAAGGAGTAATAAAGAAGCACGGTTTCAGAAACTGTGTGTATTAGCTCCATTTTCCTGAATGAGGTAACCATTGAACAAAAGTGTACATAAACGATCTATAGCCACACAGTTAATTATTGGTCAGAATTTGAATCTGGTCAGTATGATTCCAAACTTTTTCTCAGGAGAAACAAGAATATGATAAAAGTAATATTTGTAGAGATAGTAGCTCATAATTTTTCAGAACTAAAGGAAGAAAATATGCCTCAGATCAAAAGCTCTGAAAAATAAATAAACTCAGATCCTTAACTGGATACCTTGTAGTGAAACTGCAGAATGGAAAAGGTTGAAGAAATCCTAAAAGCCAACGCCACAAAAGAGATTACCTACAAAGGAGCAATAGTTACATTGACAGGAACTTCTGGAAAACAAAGGAAGCCAAAGACAATGGAATGATACCTTCACCTTCACAGTGTTGAGAGAAGTTAACTGACAATCTGGAGCTTTTACTGAGGTGAAATTTCAACCAAGAGTGAGAGCAAACTGAAGACACTTTCAGTCTCAAAGACTCTGAGAGTGTGCCAACATTTTGCATACATTTTTGCAAAAAGCAAAGTGAACTGAAAGAAAGGTTAAGACATGTAATATAAAAATAAGAAATTGACAAAACATGAGAAGAGTAGTCTTTATAATAAAAAATAAATCTAACAATAAATATGGGTCATTTGAAAGTTAAATTCTCTAAAATATGCCAAATTTAGGAAAAGATAAAATTTCAATAACTTTGAGTACCTCAAGACTATAGAGAAGAATTAATCACACTGAGTAGATAGGTTATGGCTATCACAGCCATCTGTCTGCACCATGGCCCTTATTCGTTTTATATTGCTGTTATTTTTTTCTTTATCTAACTCAACTCCTACTTCCTTCCCCCACCCCAACATAGTTACTCCAATGAATTTAGCATATAGGATATGTATTATGATATTTAATTAATTAATTGCTTTGGTTAACAAATTAAAGAATACAAAAAATATATAATCTTTTGCTTTCAACCTAGCACAACTGTAAAAAGTAAAGTAGAGAGAAATGGTGAGAAACAGGCTAATTCAGCATCTTAGTCAAAAAAGAAATAAAAATAAATATACACAGGGTAAGATTCTAACTTTAAAAAAATACTAATATTGAAGAAATAATCTCTAAGTATCAATATTTATAAAAAATGTAAATGAATTGAATTCATTTATTAAATGGCAGATTCACACTATATTTTAGAAAAAGAAAAAAAATTTAGTTCTATGCTGTTTTTAAACAATACCATACAGAGAAGGATTCAATTAATGATGGAATAATATATGCCAGGCCATGCTACCTAAAAGAAAACTGGACCATCAAAATACCAGAGAAACTGAATTTGAGGCAAAAATATCAGTAGGAGAAACATATAACATTAATAAATTTGTATGTAGTACACAAATTAGCCATAGAATATTAAAGTAAAATTGATGATAGTAATCACTCTTTTAGGGTAATCCATTAACCAGTAATATACCCACTCAGTTGCTCTTAATCAAATTTATATTTCTTAAATGAACTATATCATATAAGACACTGTTGAAAATCTTGCTATCCATATGGCAATCCATATCAACCTGACTTCTCTGATCCAGTAATCACACCAAGCTGGAAAACTGGATTGAAACTGGTAGGAATTCAGCCTATACTGACTCTCAGAAATCCTCCTCTAGTGTTTGTAATATATTAATTTAAATAATCTTTTAGGGGGATTGGGTAGCTCAGTTGATTGGGTATCTGCCTTCAGCTCAGGTCATTATCTCAGCGTCCTGGGATCAAGCCCCACATCGGGCTCCCTGCTCAGCAGGGAGCCTGCTTCTCCCTCTCCCTCTGCCTGCTGCTCCCCTGCTTGTACTCTCTCTCTGTCTTTCTCTCTCTGTCAAATAAATAAAATCTTTTTTTTTAATCTTTTATAGGATTTTTGTCTGGGATCTACATTAACCTCAACCATTTAAAATGTTCAGAGACCCTTTCTTCACCTTTATGAAAGTCAAAACTGCCCCTTTGTTTTCAGCATTTCATCCATTTCTCTCAATCTCCAAGATCCTTTAGTAAACAAAAACAGGGGGTTAGTAATTGCTTTTCCAAGTATGTATTTGAGATGAATTTTTCTGGACCAAGAAAAATTTTTGAGCACTGTATTTTTATTACAAACAATAGAGGAGAGGATAAAGCATATTCTTGTTTATTATGATAAATTTAGAGTTTAATGACGTTAAAAAAAAGCCTTTTCCTCACTAATGACTTATTCTTTTTAACATCTCCTTAATATTTACCCATTAATAATAATCAATATGAGGGCCTATAGATAAACATTTTTGATACTTTCTCTCTCCATATAGGGCTTATTTATTTATTTATTTGTTCTAACCAATATTGTTTGACCTTTTTCTTCAGATAGCTGTATTTTTACTTTTAGACATAATAAATCATTTCTTTAAATCAAGAGTTATGCATGAAAATGCTTTAGAGCCCAGGAAGGTCTAAAGTGGACTTTGTGGCCCACTGGATGGAACATTCCTACTGAGAAGAGGTCCAGCCAAAGTAGCTCTGTGAGAACAGGTGACCATACTCTCTAGTTTTCTATTATATTTCTGTTATTGACCCAAAGAAAGTACTCAGTAAATATTTGTACACTAGGAGCAGCTGGGTGGCTCAGTCAGTTAAATGTCCAACTCTTGATTTCTGCTCAGGTTGTGATCTCGGGGTTGTGAGACTTAGCCTCACATCAGGCTCCATGCTGGGTGTGGAGCCTGCTTAAGATTCTCTCTTTCCCTCTGCCCCTCACCTCCACCCTGCTCACATGCGTGCACTCTCTCTCTCTCTCTAAAATAAAACATATATATATGTATATATATTTGTAGACTAAATGGACAGATGATGTATGAATAAATAGATAAATGGTGGAATATTTATATATTTTTAAATGAATTCGTGTATTTTAGTTTTTAACTATAAATGAAAAATATTCAGTTCAAAAGTCAGATTATATTAAAACATATGCTGAATTTTGCTTTCATTCCTATTCCTTCTACTCCAGTCCCTGTCCTCAAGGAAATCTGTTTATATAAATTAATTTCCAGTTTATCTTTCCAGTGTATTTTCTTTGCTAAGAAGCATGTAAGTGTGCATGTGTGTGCACGTGTGTTTTACTATCTTTTGCACACAAAACATTAACATACTGTATGTTGTGCTTTGAAACTTTTTTCTTCACTTAAAACTGTATCCTGGAAATCATATTATATTTCTAGATACAGACTTTCTCATTATATTTTAAGATTGCATAATTGAGTATGCCACAATCTATAAAATATGTTACTTATTAATGTACATATTTGGACTTATTACCAATGTTTCAAAATAATGCTATCACATTCACAAATGCTATTACAAATAATAGCATTGTGTATATGCTGTTTCATATTTGTGCAAATGTAACTTCTAGATAGATCACTAGAAGTGGACCTGCTGTGTAAGAGTAAATTTTTATGCAGTTTTTAGAGATAATGTTGAAGTACTAACATTGGGTTGTACCATTTTGTATTTTCAACAACACTATAAGAGAGTCTGTTTTTTAACAGCTGTACCAATGGAGAATGTGCACACCTTTGTATTTTGTATTTTTCTTATTTTAAGCTAGATTATCTTTCATATGTTTAAAGAGCATTTCTTCATCTTTAAATGCCCATTTATGTCTTTTTCCCATGTTTTACTAGGTTTTTGTTCTTATTTTCAATCTTAAGAGCTCCTTATATATTTATGAGATTAATTCCTTGTCAGTGATACAAGTTGCAAATATTTTCTTTAGTAATTTCATTTTGCTTTTAATTTGGTCCATGTATTTGACTGTTTATATTAACGTAATTGAATTCATCATTCCTTTCTTATATTACTTCTGAAATTGGGTTGAAGAGTTTTCCATATCTCAGGTTACAAAGGAATTTACAAAGGAATTAACACCAAAGAATGCAAATGCCAGGATTGTACGGTAAATTTATATTTTGTTTTGTAAGAAAATGTCAAACTGTCTACCAAAGTAACTTTGCCATTTTGCATCCCTACCAGCAATGGAAGAGAGTTCCTGTTGCTCTACTAGCTATTATTTTTTATTTACTTGCTCTCTTCAGTTCTGTCAATTTTTGCCTCATGGATTTTGTCTCTTGTTAGGGGTGCATATATGTTTATATTTATTATATCTCTCTTGTGGATTGACCCTTTTATCATTATATAAGGTCCCTCTTTTTTTATATTGTTATTTGATTGTTGTTTAAAGCCATTCCAGCCCTCTCATGCTGGCTATTGCTTTTTTTTCCCCCCATTCTTTTACTTTCTGGGGTTACTTGCTTTCAGCCTGAAGAAATTACTTCAGTACTTTTTCTAAGGGAGTTCTGTTAAGTGACAAAATCTCTCCACTGTTAGCCCTCACTAATTGCTAGCTGATTGTTCTATTGCTTTTGACAATAATTTATCCCTAAGGAATAAATTACTCCATAGTCTGATCAAATTAAATTTGAGCTCTTTGAAGGGGTAGTCTTTGAGGCCAGTCTTTGATGCTGTTCTGAGCCCCAAAAGGCTCGTTTTATCTGTCTTTTTTTCTGGTTCTCTCCATTAAACTTCTAGATGCCCTGTGGTTTCACTTGTTGCTGTCATGGAACTGACAATCCCTTCTTAATTGCTTACCATCAACGCCCCCATTGTTTTTGACAGGGCCCTTAGTCTTGAACTTCTACATTTCAATGAAAATAAAGTCAGTCCCCTTAAAGAGAGCTGTGAACTATGCAGCACTCTGTTAGGATTTTCCACTCCCCCTGGGGAAAATCTCTGTGTCACTGCTTTTTGAACCGCATGAAGACAGTGAGGACTCTGAGCTATAAGTGAGTCACTGAGGGGGGCATCCCCTGTTCAAACTCACGTTCCATTATGAAATTTCTCTCCTGTGAATAAGGTAAAGATGGATAATTGGGGCCCAATATTATCTGCCTCTACTGCATGGAGTAGAACTTTTGTGCTGTGATTGGTAGCTGAGTGAAAGAAGTAAGCCCTAGACCTCTCAGCTGATTTTGCCTAGAAGAGAGCTTCTACAACCAACTGCTGGCGGGATGTAGATGAGAAATGCTGGCAGTCTGCCATCCTTGGAGAGAAACTGTAGCCCTAGGCTGGGAAATGGAAGAAGAGGGAAGCCTAATTTCTTGGCTGCCCTCACCCAGAGTGGAACTTCTGTTTCTATAGTTATTTTTCCTTTGCCATGTTTTCTTACATTTATTTTTTTATCCTTTTTCATTAATTGTGTTGAATAAGGATTTACTTATTTTAATGATCTTTTAATAAACCGTTGACTTTTACATTTTCTTATTAGTCCTAAGGCTTTTTGTTCTTACTCATTACTTTCTGCTTTGTTTTCTGTTTTATTGTATCATCTTCCATTTTCTTTCAGCAGAGTTTTTCAGTATTTTTTACTTGAAGATTTAATACATTCATTTTCATTCATTTATTTTTATTGATTTAAGTAATTAATCCGGTGAGTTTTCCTATAGTGTCTTTTAAATTTATCTTATAAATTCTAGGATGTACTCATTTATATTATTATTATTATTATTGTTTTTTAAATTATTTTCAAAATTTCAGTATGTATTTCCACTTTGATCCCAGAATATATTTGTTTCACTGTAGAAAAGCCTTTCTGATTTTTTACCTTGTTATTGAAGTCTAGTTTTCTTGCAACGCAATGAGAGATTGTTGTTAGTATTAATCTCGATTTATGAGGCTTATTAAGTCTTCCTTTGCAAGCTAATATATGGTTGATTTTTCACAAATGCTCTATATATTTTTGAAAATGTATATTCATTATTATCTAGCACCAATTTCAATATATTATGATATATACATTTCTACTTCTGTTACTTTTCTCTATCCTCGTTTATTTTTGTCTGCTTACCTGTATTGGATTGAGAATAGTGTGTGAAAGACAACTAATACTGTGTATTTCCACTTATTTATTCTTGCATCTCCTGTGGGTTCTACTTTTGGAAGGAAGTTGCTACGGGATTTTTTGCATAGATGCCTCGTTTGATGAATTAGCCAGATAGTGCGTTGTGATTTGTTATATTCTTGTTTGTATAGTTAGCCATTTTACTCCTTTCTTTTTATCCATTTTCAGTGTTTTTCTCTTATTCCTGTAAGTGGGGACCAAAGAGTGACATTACTTTTTTGTGTTCTTCATAGAATCTGTTTTAACGTTTCCCTAATTAAGGACTAAAATAAATATATATCTATTATTCAATTTGTGGTTTGATTATACTCAAATAATTTCCACAGAAGAGTAGGTGATATCTGTCTGGTAATGTCTACACTTAAAATAAGCTCCAAATATTGNCTAAAATAAATATATATCTATTATTCAATTTGTGGTTTGATTATACTCAAATAATTTCCACAGAAGAGTAGGCGATATCTGTCTGGTAATGTCTACACTTAAAATAAGCTCCAAATATTGTAATATTAGATATTATATGTTTAAACCACTGAACTATTTGCTAATATAGCCAATTTGTCCAACCGTCCAGATAAACCCAAACAATGAGTTTGTTACATCAAAATGCATTGCAAATGTGTGTACTCAGGATTCAAACGGCACAGAAACACTGCCGAATTCATTCAGTGCCGAGATTAAAATGAACTTCTGATCTTACTCTTTGAAATATGGGCATTCCACTATAATTACCATCAAAATCATGACAATAGTTAGATTGGCACTTCAAAAGAAATACCTCTAGTTTCTAAAACACTATGCAACAAGCACTTTAAACATATTTTTTTAAACAGAAATCTTGATAGAAAGATTCTCTGCCTCTTATATTTTAAAGTTAGTCNTACTCTTTGAAATATGGGCATTCCACTATAATTACCATCAAAATCATGACAATAGTTAGATTGGCACTTCAAGAGAAATACCTCTAGTTTCTAAAACACTATGCAAGAAGCACTTTAAACATATTTTTTAAACAGAAATCTTGATAGAAAGATTCTCTGCCTCTTATATTTTAAAGTTAGTCTTTAAAGATTGACTTTTTGGAAGAAACAGTGGTGTCTGACTTTTTAAGCAAAAGATGCAGAAGCAAAAAAAGTCACTTCACTTTCAGAGATTGAAAAAAAATAAACAGTATAAACAACTGCAACCGATGTTCTATTGAACATAGTACCAAGGAAAAGATCAGGAGATTGCAAGCAGGAAAGACTGTATATTGACTAAGTGTGTTTGTTTCTATAAAACTACATTATTTATGTTCAAGTGTCAACACCTACATAACATGGTTCACTAGAATCACAATATGTTTACTAAATGCCACTGGTGATTTTATGAGTACCTTTCTTCATTATTTGGGTTCATTCATATATTTCATCCATATTAGCAATCAGAATGTCAGAGTGAACTCATTAAATCCACCACTTATGCAGTGACTTGCATTTCTCTGAGCGTCTGTGATAGAGTACTGTCAAGTGTTTTTCAAGATCCCATTTCTAACATTTACTTGTAAATAATCATATTTTTCCTCACAAAATATCTGTGTCAAGAATGAATTTTCCTTTCTTATATATGATTTTTAATAATTTTCTGTTAAATTATCTTTCACTTTTTGATTTACTATCATTTTTCCTCTTTTTTTTAAAGATTTTATTTATTTATTTCAGAAGGAGAGCATGAGCAGGGGGAGGGGCAGAGGAAGAGGGGGAAGTGGACTCCCCGCTGAGCAGGGAGCCCAACGTGGGGCTGGAACCCAGGACACTGAGANTATTTATTTATTTCAGAAGGAGAGCATGAGCAGGGGGAGGGGCAGAGGAAGAGGGGGAAGTGGACTCCCCGCTGAGCAGGGAGCCCAACGTGGGGCTGGAACCCAGGACCCTGAGATCTTGACCTGCGCCAAAGGCAGACACTTAACCAACTGAGCCACCAGGAGCCTCTACTACCATTTTTTTTTTTTTCAATCCAACATCTTCTGAACAGGATTTAGTTTACCACCAATTAATTTTTCCTAAATGGTGAGAATGTAGTGCCCATACTAAATGTGATAAAGGCTTATGTTTCATCAGGTTATGGTTATAACAACAGCATTTTAAATAATTTGTAACATAGACTTATGATCATAATAGATCGAGGAGAAAATTATAAGGTGCAGGTAAGAGGTAGAAAATAATATTGAGTTGAAGAATATTGAGAAATAAAGATCCTAGTAAAGGTGAAAGAATTTCAGCATAAATGAGAAAATGGAATGAATACATGAAATCTTCAATTAAACATTCAAAAACCATTGAATGAGCCCATAGTATATTTTAAATACTTTACAGTAGATNCATAGTATATTCTAAATACTTTACAGTAGAGGGATAAAGATCTCTCTATGTTTTCATTCAACATGTTACTGTCATTGTTATTTTTAGAAACTACTATATGCTTAGAACTATGCTGGACATAGGCACTGATGATGCAATCATGAGCCCACCCTGGCATAACTCATGCATTTGCAGAGCTTACAGGCTGGTTGAGAAGATAGACATTTATAAAACAGTCACACAAATAAATGTAAAGAAAATGACAACAATGTTAAGAGAGAAGAAGTATGTAATGCCCAATGTGCATACAACAGGAGGGTCTGGATTAGTTTGAGTGCCATAGGACTCAAGGAAAAGACTTCCCTAAAAAAATTTCAATACAGCAGATAATTTTGGCAGGGTTGAAATTCTAGATGGTTGGGATAATATATACAAACTCCCTCTGGCTAAAGCAAGCAGAGCATAGACTACATTTGAGTAACTAAAGGCTCAGAGTGGTTAGTTGACAGTTTAAGTTAACATGGTCAAAGGGGATAGATGAAGCAGGGACTTAAAGTTCAGGTTAAGTAATTTACCTCCATCAAATTTTGTTCTAGAGTCAGCTTACACTGACTCTCCATGGGTGATTGTGCACATCTTTTGACAACTCTTCACTCAGCAATGTTATATTGCTAGTTTGAAATTGACCACTGTAGAAGTAACATATGGAAATTTGGCAGCTTCTACAAATTAGGGGTTTTTATCCCCCCAAATCTTCCCTGCCAACTGATTGTCAAACACTTAACAATATAACACTGCCTCCATCTTTCTAATAATAATGATAAAAAAAA
>NC_048221.1:76629778-76687159 GCF_002007445.2 Ailuropoda melanoleuca | reverse complement strand
ATTTAGCTATTGTGGACAATGCTGCTATGAACATTGGGGTGCATATGGCCTTCTCTTCACTATGTCTGTATCTTTGAGGTAAATACCCAGTAGTGCAATTGCTGGATCATATGGTAGCTCTATTTTTAACTTTTTAAGGGACCTCCACACTGTTTTCCAAAGTGGCTATACCAACTTGCATTCCCACCAACAGTGTAAGAGGCATCCCCTTTCTCCACATCCTCTCCAACATTTGTTGTTTCTTGTCTTGTCCATTTTTGCCATTCTAACTTGTGTATGGTGGTATCTCAATGTGGTTTTGATTTTAATTTAATTGAACACCATTTTTAAAAGATTTCTCCAAACTTTTTTTTTCTACAAAGAAAGATATTATCCACACATGATGGAAATTTTCCGGAACATGTCCTTGAAGTGTTAAGGTGTTATTGTACTGTAAAATTACTGGAGTAATTCTTTTTGACGAGATGGTTATATGGTTAATTATTTTTAGCCTTTTTGTTTGATAGTTTTTTCCTATAATGAACACTTCCTACTTATTTAATAAACTTTATTATGTAATAGAATAATTTAACAAATCTGTTAAAATGCCACCTGAAGTTCTTTATGCTGTTTTCTAGAACCATACTTTGGTAAGTCTACAACTTGTTTCCCACAGCTTTAATTTAAATAAAGTCAGCAATTATGTAGCTCCTTTGTTTTAGCCTTAGTTCCAGCTCACAAATATCCACAAACCTTTTAATCCTAACATGTGCAAGTGTTAGGATTTTTAATCATAACCGTTCTTAATCATAAAATCACCCTGGAGATGTATTTAAAATGTATATTCTTGGGGCGCCTGGGTGGCTGAGTCGTTAAGTGTCTGCCTTTGGCTCAGGGCGTGATCCCAGCGTTCTGGGATCGAGCTCCGCATCAGGCTCCTCCACTGGGAGCCTGCTTCTTCCTCTCCTACTCCCCCTGCTTGCGTTCCCTCTCTCTCTGGCTGTCTTTCTCTGTGTCAAATAAATAAATAAAAACTTAAAAATAAAAAATAAAAAAATAAAAAAATAAAATGTATATTCTTGAGCCCTACCATAGATCAAAAAATAGTATAGCCAAGAGAAGACCTGGCCATCTGATTTTTAAAAACCTCATTTTCAATAATCTTTATAATCAAACTTATTTGAAAATACAACCTTGCAAGATCAACCAGACCACAAACCAGTTTCTTCCTCACCTACTACTGTCTGTAGTCACATTCTTGTATCTCAGGCCAATTTATTCTATATCTTGGCTTCTTGGGAGTGCAGAAACTCACACTAGTACATTATCATCAGGGAGTTGTGGGAGAAAAGGCAAGTACCATTAAGTTAGCTGGCGTCCTCTGCCCAACAACAAAAAAAAGTTAGCTGTGTCCTAACCCTGCAGTAGCAGTCGGCGTTGCAATACAGTAGGGCCACAGAAACGGAAAGATACTCTCACCAAGCTTCTAACATTTTTACTGTTTGGTTCACCTTTCTTGTTGATCTTTTTTTTTTTTCCCCCTCTAGACCATGGTCTGATTTATGAGCCTTCTTTTTAATCTCTGCCCTGTTTTGACCTCTGACTTTTGATATGAATATGATCATCTCATTCTGGTTTCTGTATCTTTCTTTTCTCGATCCCTTGGGTTTGGGACACTAGACCCTCAAAATCTGTCTTTTAAAATGAACACTCCAAAGAGTTTCTGCTGAAAGATTTAAGTTATTTATTCCAGAGAGAGACAGTAATAACAGTGAATTGACTCAGGTAAGGAAACACCCTAATCGAGCTAGATGTTCTCTTTGACCAGGTCCATTGAATTCTGGCATAGATACACTGCATCAGGCCATCATAGAAAATATGTAAATTAATTTGACACCCATCCGGCAGTCAGAGCTTATTTCTAATTGTGTTAATTTACGGAAAATGAGACAACATAATTTCTATTAATGGAATACCTAAACTACACACCCTAATTCCCATTAGTAGCTGGAAGTCATAGCACTAAAAAATAAATTCTTCTTTACCAGTGTGTGCTTCAAGGGTAACACACTAGCACATTTACAGTATGGAAACTTAGTGTTCCCTACACACAATTCTATCTTGAAAGTATTACATTTTTCCAAAAAAGCACAAATAAAAATATTTTGCTTATATTTTGTTTACCATATGACAGAGAGGAATAGACCTGTGAGTTTGGAATGATGAGATAATAAATATGGTTATTATAAAGGAACAAATCTTACATTCATTGGTAGTACTTAGAAATTAGTATTTTAAGCCTTCTAGACATATAGTAAGTGTAATGGGATTTAGAATCAAATAGTCCCTTGTTCAGAAACTGGCTTTGCTATTTGCCCTTAGAAAAAATAGCAGCCTTTCCAAGCCTGAGGATTAAATAGGATTCTATATAGGAGGCACTTATCTTGGTCCACATTAAGTACTATAATGAAGACTATTTCCAGTATGGTTATAATTTCTATTCTGTTTCTTATATATGTGTATGTTATTACTTACATTTTAAATATTGAAGTAAATATTAAAAATATATAATTCAGTGCTTCATAAGAGGGGTAATAATGAAGGTAATAATTAAGGAAGACAGGATTTGAAATCTATACTTATTTCATTTTAGTCATAATAAACAATCCATTGCTGAATTCGGTTACTTTAAAAAGGAATAAAAACTTAATGCTTATATTTAAGATAAACTAAGTGAACTCTCCTGTCCTACTTTAGGCTCTTCTTACTGTTGCTTCTTTAAAAAAATTTTTTTTTGTTTGAATATAGTTGATGCGCAATGTTACATTAGTGCAGGAGAATAACATAGTGATTCAACTGCTTTATATGGTATGCTCATGTTTCTGTTTAAAGACATTTAGAAGATTTTTTCTGAGGTTTGAAACCATACTTTGAAATCAATAACAGCACCTGGCAAACTCCAATGAGGCACATTGGAGGCACAGTCAACACATTAACAATAATCATGTTAGTATACAGAATTATCTGCCACCATGGTTTATAATGATGTTTATTTTTGGGTGTTGATTTTTCTAGAAGCTGGAACTAACTTTATAGCTCTTATGCTCTAAACCATTTTTTTCTCGAGATTATTAAAATTTAAGAAATCCAGGCTATGGAGCTTCAGATTGAGTTTCAACACAGGCTTGGTGTTGGCCATATCTTACTTTTGCTTGTGTCACAATAAGACATTGCTTGCTAGTGACCAAATCACTGTTTGGCATCTAAACATTACTAACCATTCCTTCTCATCCCCTTTTGGGCAAAAGAGCCCTCTTGAATCTTTTGTGTATTATCCCAGCATTTCTGGGTCTGAGATCTGCTATCCGTCTCCTTAATTTAATTCATTTCCAGGAAATGGAGTGTTTTGTCTAATACCTGGCACCTAGACTAATTTTTCTTTTACCCTTATTACCTTCCTCAGTTGACTTCCCTCTGAGGTTTGCGATCTCTGGGTCCAGCTTTTTCTTCATTTGTTCTACCTACTAGTCATGGGATATGTTTCTGTGTTGGATAACACTTACCTGGTGTATCTACTATAGAAAATAGATAATAAGCAACAACACTGCAACATAGATAAGAATTGTGTCTTCCTATTAATTTTACCGTCATTCATCTTTGGCCAAATATATTCCAAGTAATTCTGTGCAAGAGGACACAGAACTGAGTAATTTCAACAAAGTCTGTATTCTCATGGTGCTTACCAAGTTCTAAAAATTTTGAAAAGTGATGAGATAGAGTCAGATGCACTTCAAATTGAGAGTTAGGATACTGGGACAAATGATAACTTTGCCATTCTCTGTCTCTTTATCAATGTGGCAAGATTTGATTGCTGATATTCCT
Source organism: Ailuropoda melanoleuca (assembly GCF_002007445.2). NCBI lineage: Eukaryota > Metazoa > Chordata > Mammalia > Carnivora > Ursidae > Ailuropoda > Ailuropoda melanoleuca. The sequence goes on along the minus strand of NC_048221.1, from coordinate 76,683,298 downwards.
ATCTCAGCCACCACTTTAGCCTATATAATAGTGCATTTTAAAGTTATTTGAGTATTTTATTGCCTTTTTGCCTTATTTTGTAAAAATTAATATAAACAGGAAACGTAAAATTGCTGCTTCTATGATAATGTATTTGAGAAAAAAGGAAATCATTAAGTACTTTTTAAGTTGCAAACTTTGTCATTTTAAAAATGAAAATATATCACCAATGATTTTAATAGCTTTTAACATAAGAAGGATTGGAGAGATCTTTAAAATTATGAAATTAAACAGTTACTTAAAATGAAAAGTTCGCAAGTCCGTTAAGTATTCCATTTGGGAAAGAAGAAATTTATTTCTAACACCTTTATTAGTAGAATAAAGCTGGTATTTAAATTTCTTTTACCTTCAGCACACTATTTATATGTAATATAAATTCAGCTTCATAGTCTTTTACTGATTCTCTTCCTCAGTCGCGTGCAAAAGTCTTCATCAGCCAGGTCTTCTTTTGATTGTTATAACAAATTACTTTCTTTCAAAAAAGTGTCACTTCAGGAAAGCTGAGAAGTAGAAATTTCATTTTATTGTTTATAATTCACTCCTATAATATGTTTGCAGAAATAATTTATATTTTGTGTAATTCTTGCAAAAATATACATTTTACACGATCATTAAATTTTTTATAGTTCTCTGGGAGCATTCCTGACCCCAACCTATAACATACCTCTCTCTCTTGCTTTTTTACATTTCCCTTCAGACATGTTTCCTTTATAGGCTAAAAATCCTGGCAATACAAATAAGGCATGTTATAAAAAGTTTAAGTGTTATACATATATTGGCTGTTATTAAGTAGCGTTTAAATTAAGAACAAGCAAAAAGAAATATGACTTGATGCAGACCATTTAGATAATGTTCTGGACTTGCATCCGATGTCAAACTGTTTATATCTGTACCTTGGGTAATTATCTGACAAAATCCACTACTCTTGGGGAATGCAAGCATTTCTTCCTGTTTAATATTACTGTAAATGTATTTTATATACATTTTATGTATATAAAATCAGCCAATCACAATGAAATATAATCCAATATAGCATAAACCTAAATGTTATCTCATTTTACACAGAAATAAATCCTTTCCGTTTTTCCACCCTTAGAGAAATTGGCACATTGTGATGAAAGGATCTAAATGTTCTTTCACTGCAGTTGAAGTCAGGGAGAAGATGACTATTCTGATCACTGCTGGTTCCAGCCCACTTCCCTCACCACCACACATTCATACTCACAGGACTGAAATGATGCTGGGAACCTCTGCCCACAGCCTGCCTGCACCCTCCCTCCCTCACACATTAGCAGTGTGTGGGCCCAAGCCATTTGAGTCATAAAAATGGAGACAGATACATGGTCTGCAATTCTTGTTCCATTATTTGTCCTTAGGGATTGTCTATCTCCTTGTGCAAAGGAAAGTCCTATAGGGTCTGCCGTTATTTACATCTTGTTCTGTCCTCCACCTCCCTTCCTTAGGGCTTCCTTATTTCAGTTTGGGCCAGCATAGCTCTCACATCACAATGGCTCAGAAGGATGCGAAAACGTCTCCTTCCCACTGCTCTGCCTGTTGGTTTGTGCCTATGTTGACTTAATGCCTCATAAGGTTAAATGTGCAAGCTTACATTAAACACAATACCTCGATTTTTCTGTTTTTCAACAATGTTTTCTTCAGTGAACTTAAGCCTAAGAAGATGTTTCAATATCCATCATGAAGGGCCGTGATACATCTCCAAATATAAGTTGATATACTGATATTCTGGGCCAAGAGAGTTCAGTGGTGAAAACTGAAAGCCTGAATCCTCTTTGCTTCATTCTGGAGACTAAGATCGAAAGCCCTACATCAACACTTCTCTACTATATGTTGTAGAAAATTTTTGCCCAAGGAGATAAGGCTGTAAGTCAGTAAATATTTTTGTTAGTCTCAGGAACTCCCCCAAATTCTGTTAATTCAAACACTAGATTATTAAACCAGTTTACTTCTTAGGAGGATAGCTTGTACATCCAGGTAGAGCTCTTCTTGGGACAGTAGATGACTCCACTGAGCTAATTTGCTTGCTTATCAAACAGCTATTTACTCATTGAGACTATACCTTCACTATGTCCCTCAATGACACACTATTGTAATACAGTGTTTGACCAACGCCAGTGAAATCCAGCATGGAAAGACTCAGCTTAAACTACTACCACCAAAAACTCTAAACCCTATCATTAGTCACCCTTAACCTCCCCTTCTGAGTAAATACTAACACTCTGTCAAGGTGGGGTGCTCCCATACTGCAGGAATAAACTAGACTTCGCTTGATCAACAGATTATTCTGGTTGGTATTGAGGAAGAAGTAAATACATTAATTTTCTAGATCATGTGAATTTGGTAGTATAAGCAACTATCCTTTAGCTAGTCCTAAATAATAACACTTAGCTGATTTTTGATATTGTAAAATTTGAATCTAAATTTTGAAAAATAGAGAAAAAAATCAGTGATAAACCTGTACATATGACCCTACTCCAAGCCAAGTCTCTCAGGCTGTTTTATGTGATCATAGATTTACTTTGTCTTTCTAGAGCAGATTAAATAAATAAATAAATAAATAAATAAATAAATAAATAGGTGTGTGTGTGTGTTTGGGAACTTAGATAAGATTTTGTAAAAGTGTTTTCTAAATGTTAGTGAAGCCTAACTGAAACAGAATAAATTTAGTCAATGTGTGAAAACAAAGCTATTTTGCATTGAGGGAAATCTTGCCAATAGATGGAAAATGACTCCTGGACGTCCTTTCCTGACCTACGATTTTTTTTTTCATGTGCATCTCATGAACATAGGCCATTCATTGTATTAATTGGATTAGCAGCTGTAACTTATATTCTAGGCTTTATCTCCAATAGATTTTGAAGATGGTTTGACAATTTGATAGTTTATTTGTATCAGCCGAGGTTCTTTACATAGACTCTAATATTATAAAGCAAACGCCACAGCAAAATCAATTTCTCCCTTAATATCTCAGCTCTTTGAGTATTCTGTTTCTTGTACTGTCCTAGAGACTTATTGTTCAGCATTTCCCTGGGTAATAAAAAATGTATTTTTACTCTGTGTGTGTGTGTGTGTGTGTGTGTATGTGGTGTTTGCACGGGTGCAGGCGTGCATGCACTCTCTAACAGGCTAGAATCCTGTGCTTTCCAAATATAAAATATCTGTATTAGGGGTGCCCTTGTGAATGATAAGAAGCAGCTTATTTATTTGTTTGATTGATTTTGTTTTTAAATACTCCCTTACGTTAAGTAAGCTGTAGCCTCATGCTCTGTTTTATCTTAAAACAAAAAAAAAAAGAAAAAAGTTTTCCTTATGTCTTTTTTGAGTAATTTTCCTTGCCAAAAAAGTTAAATATTTGTATTTCTTTTTTATCTTCTCTGGAAAACTAAAATGATCTGAGGGTGGAGACTCAAGCAAAATATATTATTAACTTTATATCACCATTGATTTAATTCTTTAACAAATTACTAGAAATATTTGGACTTCTTAATGAGTTTTATATATCGATCGGTTTACATAAGTAGTATGTTTTGTTGTTTTGCTAGAATAATATTGTGGTCTCGAAGTCTGTTGCTAGGAATTCACAGTTCTACCATCTGCTTCTGTCTTCTGCATATAAAAACATAATCAAGGCTGGTTGTGTGGGTATGTGAGTGTGTGTGCATGCAAGTGTGTGTGCCTCTGTCTCTGTGTATGTGTGTCTGTCTGTGTTTAATTCTAGAGGATGAGGGGAAGATAAAGTTAAAGAATCTACTGTAAATCTTTATAAATCAATGCCACACATTTAAAATGAAAAAAGCTCACAATAATTTTCACACATATGAACTAACATTTTATTAAATATATTCTGAAATGGTATTCAAAAGCAATGGGAGTTCAGTTATTTTTCCACTTTTAATTAAAACTTCAGTCCTTATATAAGGTAGTATTTTTCTTTCTAGGATTGTCCTTTAAAAAAACCAAGTAGGGGCGCCTGGGTGGCACAGCGGTTAAGCGTCTGCCTTCGGCTCAGGGCGTGATGCCAGTGTTATGGGATCGAGCCCCACGTCAGGCTCCTCTGCTATGAGCCTGCTTCTTCCTCTCCCTCTCCCCCTGCTTGTGTTCCCTCTCTCACTGGCTGTCTCCATCTCTGTCGAATAAATAAATAAAATCTTTAAAAAAATTTTTAAAAAATTAAAAAACCAAGTAAATAAACCCCAATATTTCTATACATGCCTAAAGAGGCTTATTATATTTTCCTCATAGTTATTTGTCATCTAATGATTCCAGCCTTCTGCCTAGTTCAATTTGAGACCATGTCCTGATAATTTTGTCACTACTGTTATCCTTCTGTCATGACACCTTGTCTTTGAATACCTAAATTATTTCACTGCTGTGATCTCCCTTGTATCTCAGGGGCTAGAAGCCTGGTTATTCTGTATCTCAGGATCCCTGACAGGAAGGTCCTAGGTTCCATTTTACCAGTGAGAGATGCTCAGGAGAATTCTAGCACGTAGAAGAGAAGCAGAGGCAGTAACTGTTGCAAGAAGCTGCATAGGCATAGGGGTTTGCAGACCACAGACTTGAGGTTCCCCAGCACACTCTGATTTCCTGGATCCATTTCTCTGAACTTCACTCTGGCAGGCCTTCCTATTTCTTCATATTTAATGTGTTCCTGCAGAAACTATTTAGAACTCCGAATAGATTTGTTTTTCTAAGGGACCCTGAATGCTACAAATGTTCCTGGAGAGGCAGATTTTACCATCTGTAATAATTTCATTATACAAACAATTGACAAACCTTTGCCTTGATTTCTGCTGAGTAATCAGAAGCAAGATCCAAGACCATATCAAACATTTTGCTGAATTAGGCAATTTTTTTATTGTTTTAATCCAATAAACATGTAAGTAAAATCCTGCCATACGTATTTTTTTCCCTGTAGGACTTTACGTATACATTTAAGTATTGTTATGGAATAGTAAAACAAATATAGATATCAAGAATATATATTATAGTTAGTTCATAAGTAGATTCTGTTGAGTTTATAACTGATGATAAACTAATGAAAAGTGAAAATCCTTTCATGCTGCTTTTTATCTAAATACAGCAGTATTACTAGAGTAATTGTGCTTACAGCTTGCTTAATATTCATATTAAGCATTATTTTGTTTATTTTTTTTCAATTTGTAAAGAAGAAATTGAAAATAGGACTAATTAACACTTATTATTGGGCGCCTCCATTTGTCACAGGTCCTGTGTTTCACATATCTTAAATTGTTTAATCTACCTAAATGACTTACATGGTAGTTGCTATCATTTTGATTTTACAAATACAGAGACAGATTAAAAGAGATAAATGATTTTCCCCATGTCAAAAAGCTAACTGGAATTAGAACCAGCATTTGAGCCAAGTTCTATCTATTCTTTAATATACCTTCCTTCTACTCTGACATTATACCCCCTCCTATGGTTTTGTATATTTTGCCATAGAGTTTGGAAAGAATGATTAGTATTTTAATTGGTCTGTTATAATTTCTGGATATTTAATTTAAAATATTACTCAAATCTTAGACAGAGACTATTTGATGCATTTTAATTGTTTTTAAATTCAGGCAGGAAAATGACAAGATCTAGAATTCAGTTCCTAAATCCTGAACTGCTCCAGAACAGGATATGTAGTCATTGGGTTATATGATTGAGAAAATTAGTGAAGATGCATGTGTATACTTTGGGCTCTGGGTTTTCATGATTGCATAATGACCACATAGCTGATACCCTGAGGGTTCAGTGACACTGGCCACCTAATCATAAAGAGTGCAGTAGAAAATGTGCTTCTATTGGGAAGTTCACAGTTAGTCCTACATCAGGGACTCATGTATATTAGGATTCATTCTACCCAGAAGCTAAAGAGGTGATATTAAAAAATAGGCTTGAGGCGTGCCTGGGTGGCTCAGTCAGTTAAACATCTGCTTTTGGCTCAGGTCATGATCCCAAGGTCCTGGGATCGAGCCCCGTGTCAGGCTCCCTGCTCAGCAAGGAGTCTGCTTCTCCCTCTCCCTCTATCCCGCCCCCCCCACTCATGCTCTCTCTCTCTCACTGGCTCTCTCAAATAAATCTTTAAAAAAAAGAATAGACTTGAGAGGCAGAGTGTTTAATCAGGAAGGAGTTCTGGAGAAATGTTTGGTCAGGGTGAATTGGTGCTGCTGGGTGACAAGAATGTTTTTGTATAACATTCCTTTGATGAGTGAAAGACTTCTAAACTGAGGAAAGAACCAAGTGAAGGCTTCTGTGACTTGGGAAGAAATTAATGTACAGTTCTGTAGTGAACATGATCAGTGTTCAGACCTTGGATACTTTAACCATCCAATTTGTTTGAAATATCTCAGGAACACTTTGACTTACCTTCCAACCATTTTAGGAGAGATTTTGAAAAGTCACTCCAAAGATAATTTTCAGCTGACAGTCAACAATTGCTATGGAGACAGTGGCCCTTGTTCTGACTGAACCAAGTGCATAAGACTCATTGGGGATGCTGAGGATTTCTTTTGTTGGTTTTTGTTTTTTGGTTTTTTTTATTTCTTTATTGTGGGGGTGGAAGTAGCAGAGGGAGAGGAAGAGGGAGAGGGACAACCAGACTCCATACTGAGCTCAGTATGGGACTTAATCTCCCAACTCCAAGACCATGACCTGAGCTGAAATCAAGAGTCAGATGCTCAACCAGCTGAGCCACCCAGGCGCCCCTGCAGATGCTGACAATTTCTAATTGGCCTTGAGTGTGACTAGAGCTTTGGAATCGGCCTGTTGGCTAACTCTGCAACACTCTGAAGATAACTTTGGAAATTATACTGACTGGCTAACTTATTTGTTTTTATAATGACTCAGGAGAATTGGGGAATTCCTAAGAAGGAAGATAAGCCTGCTAAAGCTTATCTTGATGAAAAATGGGGAATCAATAGTTCACAGTTGTGTCTCAGAGCCAACCTAGGGTCAAAGAGACTCCAGCAAGTTTTATATGCATATATATATATATATATATATATATATATATGAAACTAAATTATTTATAAACAGGTTTGGGATGAAAGCAATCATAGTGTATTCCTGACTGCCTTTTCATCTACTTCTCAGTCATGTGATAAATCTATTTCAGGTAGGTGAATAATATCAGATGATTTCTCTGAGATTCTTGACAAATCATTTTATTTCACTTGGACTCAGTTTTTCTGTGAGCTGAGAGAATTAAAATATATGGTGTCTAAGTTTCTTCCAGTTATAAAAATTCTGTGGCTTTATGGTTATATTGAAAAAAAAATCATATCATTATATGTCTTCCTTGTTGGACTAAGTATAAAGATGTGGAAAAAAAGACTATTTATTTTTTTGTTTTCCTGAGTAGTCATGTTTTACATATAGTAGGAACACAATGACTGTATTTTTGGAATTGAATTGAATTTCATTTTCTTGGAAAGTAAGTTTAATTTGAAATCCACTGCATTCATTGGAGCCTGGGATGTGAGCCAGAGAATTGGCGAGCCGCTTCCCATTATTCTTTCTGTGTTTCCTGTGCATGCACTCTCTCTCTCTCTCTCTCTCTCTCTCTCTCACACACACACACACACACACACACCCCTCCAAGAGCCCTCTATAGTTTCCTCATCCCCACATCTTATTTGAAGACCTTGGTTATGTCACACTGGCCAGACTTACCAATCTCCTAAAATATTCTTTATTCCAACATTTCTTGCTCCATTTTGTCCCATCAGTCAAAACTTCCAAACAAATTTACTGAAGAAGTAGAGGGGAATAATCTCATCTGATTAGTCAACTCTGTGCCATGAGTGAAAACCTTTCATCTCTTGAACATATTTAATTTTAGAAATTAACCTTGTTAACCTCAGTAAATGTGAACCTGAGATTGGTGACAACCCTACTATATAACAAAATAAGCTGACAAATGTATTGAAATATAGTAAAAGTTGGAGGATAGTCTGGGTGTCCAGGTTCAGAGTTGGCTTCAGTAATAAGATCCTATCTCCACCTCACTTCCAGCTTCTTCTCTTTCTTCAGTTTGAATCCACAGACTCTAAAAATGCCCAGTTTGACAGTGCTTTTCAAACTCAAAGTAAGGATTGTGTTAGGATGACATCACCTGGCTGGGGAGGATGTTTTTAAGTAATTATTTTATGAGTCATTTATTTATGAATGTGAAGAGCCTCTGTTTTTAGGAGAATCTCTGTAGAACACAACTATACAGAGAAAAGGGTTTTTTGAATGCTTTTTCACACTCCAAAGCAGTCAATTTGTGTATCATTTCATGTTTCTAAAATAAAGCTATTTATCAGGGTAAAAGATTGATGATATGAAAATATAAGCATTACCGTTCAGTGAAATAAAACCAAATAATTTTGAAGTTTAAAAAATATTTTAACTGTAAGCAAAATCTACTTAGAAATATGGCAGCACAAAAAAAAACTAAAACATGAGACATTTGGAACCTAAAATGTTAAAAATCACTTATGGGGCGCCTGCGTGGCTCAGTCGGTTGAGTGTCTGCCTTCAGCTCAGGTCATGATCCCAGAGTCCTAGGATCCAGTCCAGCGTTGGGCTCCCTGCTCAGTGGGGAGTCTGCTTCTCCCTGTCCCTCTGCCCCTCCAGCCTGCTTGTGCGCTCTCGCTCTCTCTCTCGTGCACTCTCTCTGTCAAATAAATACAATCTTTAAATTTTTTTTTCAAATAGTTAATTAACTAAAATGTCCTCTCATCTGGCCTTATTGCTATTAGTCATTGTTATTTATATATAAGATCTTATTTAACATTTATAACAACATTGTGAAAAAATATTATCCCTATCACACATAAGAGGAAACTGAAATTCAGCAAGGACAATGAATTGTATTCCACAATCTTGCAACAAGTTAATGAAAGAATTTGGATTCAAAATATATCTTTTGATTCTAATTTCAAGACACTCTATACTTTTCTACAGCTATGGCACACCCCAGCTGTTTTGGAACTGGAATTGCGAAGCTCTTTTATGGACTTGTTTAAAATGAAATGAATAATGTGTAGTGTATGAGGCTCTTAACTGCGTGCCCTGGAAATTTAAAGAAGAGACTCTGAACTCAGTTTGTATTCATTGATATTCTTGGGATTAGAGCAGAAGCTTGTTAGCAAAGGAAATTAAGTGAGATTATTCTTTTGTACCTTCTTACTTCATTCTGATCTGGTTTGCTGAACCCCTTACTAACCCTCAGAAATGCATACACACAGACAACGGTAGACCATCCTAATTTTCTTCACCTTTATTTAAGCTTCAAAAATTACCATCATTTGCTCCCCAGCATTTGCTCCCCAGCAGTGGGTGGAAACTCCATTCCCTCAGCACATTCCAACAAAACCTCAGGGCAGTTAAGTTATGTGGACATTGGAAAACATGGATAACCAAGGTTTGAATGTGAACTCAGAAGCTTACCAGCTATGGAAACTTTGGCAAGTTAGTTAAAATTCTCTCCTTCATTTTTCTTCTCTGTGCAATGGGGTGACAATATATGTATTGGCTAAGGTTGTTATGAGTATTAAAATATTTAGTACGTATAATACACTCAGAAAGTTGCATATACACAGTAAGTACCAAATACGTGTTAACCACTGTATTATTATTACTATTATTATTTATTATCTAGCACTTAGGAGAAAGCTTAATTACTTATTTATATGTTTAATGTGCTGATCTTTTCAGTGCTCTTCAGAATTTGAAATAAAAATCTGTTAAGGAAATAATAATTATTCTGATACTGTGATTTTTTTTATTATGTCCTGTTAGCCAGCGTATAGTACATCATAATATGATACTGTGACTTTAATAAACCATTGAGAATTACCCATAAAATGGAGATCATCTCATTTCAACCTAAGATCACCTTGAGAGCTAAATAATGCATATGCAAATTTAAATTTAAATTGCAAAGCTCTACTTAAAGGATCATATTCGTTATAATTCATATTGCAGTTCATGATGTTATGAGACAAAATTTACTGTTAATTTGTGACTCAACTACATATTTTATCTAGGCCAATCTATGTTGGCAAAATATGTAGATACAAGCATGCTTCTATATTGTACCTTGTAAGTAAAGTGAAAGAGATCTAAGCATCCTTTCAAATATCTGGAAAATCATCAGCATCCAATCTGATATTATCTGAACTCTGGATTTCCAGTCTCCTGAAATCTAAAAGGTGTATGCATGGGTGTAATTCATCTAATTAACTTTATTTTAGAATACATCAGTATCAAGATTTTCTGGATTTGGATTCCCTAGGTCATCTGGACTTGGCGTTTCTTTCTGTCCTGAATCTTTGTCAGTGGGGATAAAAAAAAAAAGTTTGGTAATGAAAATAAAAGAAAAGAAGTCTTTTGATAGTGGAAGGTTTAAAATGGATTCAAAGGTTTTTATTGGAATGTCTATTCATTAGGTGCATTAGGGGAAGACACTAAAAAAAAATCGATGTTTGACTTTTACTTTAACCTTAAAATGTCATTAAATTCCACACATGAAAAGGTTGATGCAAACACCCTTTTTACTTAATTGACAACACTTCCATTCTCTGTAGCATTTTGTTAAAGAAAGGGAGCCTATGTAAAAGGAGTACGAAAGGTCAAACTGCAACTTGAAATATTTAGTGTTTAGGTAGGAGGTCTTTATGAGAGCAGACAGATTTAATAATTAATTTTTCCACTTTTTCCATGTAACTCATCATTGTTTTTTTCAGGGGCATTCAGAGGAATACTTTTATAGACTAAGCTGCATAATTCATATTTGGGCATTATGACACTGTCCTGCTATTAATGGTTATTCAGTAACCTTTCACCTGTTCTCACCATGCTGCTAACCTGGAAGAAGTAATGATTTTTGTCTCGTGTTATTTTTGTTATTAATACGCTTCCTCATCATAGTTGTTAATAATACAGAAGAAGAAGCTGGCTTGTGGACAGAGCATTAATTCAATTAGTCACATTTACATACTTAGCAAAGGATATAACTTAATCCTTGTAGCTGTGAAAAAATAAATCCTACTTTTAGAGGTGTCTATTAAAAAAGGATTCAGTACTCTCTTTCCCATCGATGATATGTGACTTCTGCTAAGCAAATAGCCATTAAGTTCAAGCTTTGTCTTCATAGCACTAGTTCCTCAGGCAATTTTTAAATTTTAAATGGGCATTTAAAAATCTAACTCCAATAGATTTTGTTGGCAACATATTGCAAGGACACGTTTACATTCTAAAAATATACTTCTCTATTTTTGTTCGAATGTCAGAAGATAGACTATGATACCAAGTTCCCTTTTAGATGTGCTAAAAAGCTAAATTTTGCCATTTACCAAATCTACAAATATCTTGTGAAATTGTGTTTGGCATTTGTAACAGCAGTTTTCTGCTTGCCAATTTCATGCACACGTAAGACATTTTATACCATAAAAGAATGCATGGATAAAATCAGACCCAGTTCTCCAAAATCTATGATGCTTTCTGGGGGTAGGGGAGACTAGAAGTGGAAAATGGGAGAAAAAAAAAATCATGGGCTTTTCAATCAGGCAGTTGTGGTTTCAAAACCCAGCCCTACCATTTCCTATTTTTGTAAAACTTGCCAAGCTATTTAGTCTTTCTGAACCTTAGTTTCCTCAACTATACAAGAGTATAAATGTCCTCCTCAGGATCAGTGAAGATTATAAGGAATGATTTCACGAATGTTACAAAATGTAATGTACACAATAAAACCCCCAGGTGGTAAATAGTGGATGCTCAGTGAAGGTGGATTTTCATGTATTCACTAGTCATCACATTAATATGGGAAAATATGTTACATTAACAAGATATACTGTTAGACAAGTGGATTAGAAAAGGAGTTATTTTTTCAGTGTCAAATATACATATGGTATAATTGACCTGTAACATTGTATTGGTTTTAGATGTATAACATAATGATTCCATTTTTGTATATCTTGCAAAATGATCACCACAATAAGTATAGTTAACATTCATCAACATACATAGCTTTTAAGTCTACTTCCTTAACTTCCAAATTTTCTGTAGGGTATCATTAACTATAGTCACCATGCTGCACGTTATATCCCCATGACTTATGTATTTTATAACTTATTTATTTTACAGCTTATTTATTTATTTTGTACCTTTTGACAGAACAGGAAATTTTTGATGGCAGAGAAGAACTAAGATTACCAGGACCCTTGATAGGTCTGGGCTGGACGGCTTGAAGAAATCAGATTATCTACAGAGTTTGAGAAAAGTAAAGAATAACTGAAAGGTATGAAAAGAACACTCTGACCATGTTTGGTTTTGCCTATTATACGAGCAATATCATTTATAAGCAAAAAATATAAAACAAGGTCTCATTTTTTGTTAGGGCATCGTAAAAGATAGACTCGCTCTGTAGCATAAATTCATGGAAAAATACAAGCTGCAGAGTGGTCTTATATTATGGAAGGTTAGAGGAAGATAGCTATGGTATCTGAAACAGAGAATTTCTTTCGCCTCAGAATCTATCCACTCACTACAGGTAGGGAATAATAACATGGAAGCTCTGCAGCGATGAAAAGCTATTAGCAGAGACTGAGTGTCTACTTATATTTTCTTGTGATGCTAGATGGGATGTGCAAATGTGCACTCATTTCATAAATCAATCCTAAACTTCTCTTTTCCTCTGACAATACACATTGGGAAAATACAGTGGAAATGGGTTATTAATCAGTGTACTCTTTCTACTCTTTCAGGTTCTTCTCTAGCCCGATTTGTTTATCAGAAAATGATATTATTGTGGGCAGCCCAATATCTGGCTATGTCAGAAGAGTATACAAAACCACCTGATCCAAATTAATTGGAGTAAATTGTTTAAACACACTAGAGACTTAGAAAGCTAATTATGGTAGGAAGCAGAAAAACAGAAGAGAGGAAAAACTTAATTGAAATTCAGGGGTTGCCAATATATACATAGGAGATGAACAAAAGAGGAGAGGGGGGAGTAGCCTAGCTATCACATTATATTACTTGGACAAAGAAATCAATTACATATTTAAAAATCAATAATTACTATATTTCTTATACTCTATAATGCCAAATACTTTACTTTTCTAACCTGATCGTTTCACCTTTAGTTAAATTCAAAGTTTTAGTCAAATTGGAATTTGTTTTTATTGAATATATTGTATTCATTTTAAAAGATAAAAGCTAGTTATTTTGCAGATTACATAAATGCAAAAACAAGCAAATGGACACAGAAGCAGTTGTTCATATTCCACTGCCAAGACACTGATAATAAATGTTAATATAGATTGAAAGAAATGTAAAAGACACATCAACCAATTTCAATGAATACTTTTTAAAAGGAGGACAAGAGGAAAGCAGGGAGGAGGTAGAAGAGATTTATAAGCCAATCAGGAAAATGGGGCCACTTACTGTTTGTGTGAGGCTATTAAAGAATTTATTTTGATTTCTGAGTAGGAGGATGGTATTGTGGTTATATTCCAAAAGTAGGATCTGTGTCTTAGAATGAATGTATTGAACTTCACAGATGAACTAAAAGATGTTTGGAATTTGATTAAAAATAATCCTATAGCAGTGGCTCAGTTGGTTCAGCAGACAGCTGTTGATTTTGGCTCAGGTCATGATCTTGGGGTCCTGGGATGGAGCCCTGCTTCGAGCTCCACACTCAGTGGGGAGTATGCTTGAGGATTCTCTCTCTCCCTCTCTCCTGCTGCCCCTTCCCCTACTCATGCTGTTTCTCTCTTTCTCTCTCTCTCTAAAATAAATAAAATAAAATAATCGAGTAGCAGAAAGAAATGGATATAAAAGAAATAAAATTAGTAATGAATTAATAATTGTGGAATCTTGGTAATGTTCTTGAATATCAAATTGCTTTCCAAAAGAATTCTCATAGTTTACATCACCATCAGCTCCATTCATTTCAGAAAGCACACCTTTACTGGTATGCAGTATTCTCATTTTTATATACCTTCCTGAAATATTGCTGTATTTAGTTTACCAACTCCCGAGCTCATCCGTCATAATCACTAACAATGCAAATGCCAGATATGCAATCTTAGGCTTGGATTGGGGGACGTAAGAGATGAGGGACAAAAGGAGTAAATTTGCCTAATCCATATTGTTGAAAAATGAACATTGAAATTTTTGGGGCAGCTGCTACATCTCCATGAGGTTTGAGTCCAGGATTTAAAACTGTTACATGAAAGGCCGTCAACATATATTTATAAGAATTGACAATTACATGATCTTACTATGTTTCAGTCTTGTACTTTGCAATTAGTGATTATGAGGTGAGAAAGAGCAAAGTGATAGCTGCATCTTTTATTTTTCAGGACATCCTCTTTCTGTATTCAACAATGTATAATCAAATTCCTCAGCAGTTTCATATACTATTTGGCCTTGTCTGATGTTGGCAAGCTAGTAAATTGTGTGATATGCTAAAAAATAATCAAATTTCTTTGTCAATAACTGCCGCATTTTATTAAACATCTTGTAATGGAAAAATATTCAGGAAAGAAAGTTACATTCATACATATAAGAGGCTTTTTATCAATATCTACAGAAGTATCACTAGGTCTGAAAGTAATTGAGATTTCTTTCCATGTTAGGGAGTTTTTTTGTGAGAATGTGTGAAGTCTCAATAATATTTGTTAAAGAAACTAATTAACATATAGGTGAAGCAATTTGAAAGGCAAAATATTTCATCTTATGGCAAGAAAATACTTTCTAAAGTAATGTTACCTTTTATTCTGTGGCACATACCCCTCTGGTTGTGGTTACAAATTGGCAGGTGTTCTTCATTCCAAATTATTCCACCCGTAATGCTAAAGGAACTATAATACAAGTATATTCAAAGATCATAAAGAGACTTAATTATATAAGAAGTATGATTGTCTTTATTAAAAGTAGAATCCTACGGAATACTTTCAAACATTAAACCCATTTAACATTAAAGAAAGAACTTTTCTACAAGACTGCTATTTATTTTCTCTAGATAGTAAAGAGTCACCTATCTGTATTAACTTATCTGTAATCCCAACAAAACATATACAGTAATTCCTACTTGAGAGAAAAAGGAAGGTGAATCCTGAATCAAAATAATGCTCCTTCACCAGCATCAACATGTAATGTTAGTTAAATTATAACTTTTTTAGAATATTATACCCAGCCTGTCATTGTACACATTAGTAAAAAGATTCAAGGGGATGGATTTCTAATATGAGATACAGTGAGAACAAAACCTAGAATTTAGAAGTCAAGATATTCCATATGCTATTCTTTCTAAAATATTTGGCTGAAGTAAACTAATATCCCTTTTATGTTGTAATGATTTTGGTTTAGAATATATGCATATTTGTGTAGATATTATCAAAACATTATGCACATTT
This sequence comes from Ailuropoda melanoleuca, assembly GCF_002007445.2. Taxonomy (NCBI): domain Eukaryota; kingdom Metazoa; phylum Chordata; class Mammalia; order Carnivora; family Ursidae; genus Ailuropoda; species Ailuropoda melanoleuca. The sequence continues at coordinate 76,667,819 of NC_048221.1, read as the reverse complement.
GAGCATGCTTATGATTCTTAAGTCTTATATAGACATGGAATTTAGAATTTTTAAGTTGGAAGACATCTGACTTCCTCATGAAACACAAATTGAGGGTATAATGCATGAATAGTATTTTTCTGAGATATGGGGATATAGCAGTGAACAGATAAGATCCCTGTCATCATGGAACTTACTTTCTAGTGAGAAACGAATAACGAATCAATGCACATATAAAGAGGAAAAGAAATTGATAAATATTATGTGGAGATTAAAATGAACTATGATACTGACTAGATGACTACTTTTTCTTTGATGACCAGAGAAGACCTCACTCTGTGAGAGCTCCCCTTTAAACTGAAGTCGGAGTGATGATACGATTCCAGCAGGGTGAAGATCCTGAGGAAAGAGACTTTCAGGTAGAAGAAATAGTAATTTCAAAAGACACTGTGGTTAAAGATTAGCAGATAAGAGGAATGTTCTATGACATGAATTGGAGAAGTATTAGAGATTATGTGATACAGAACTGATAAACCAGGTTAGAGCTTGAATTCCATTGTAAATAAATTGTAATTCCACTGGAGTGCTCTAAGTAGGAAAATGATGTTATGTGTTTACATTTTTTAAAAAATCACTTTGGCAACTGTGTGATGAATGAAATTTTCATGTGGTAAACAAGATGGAAAGAGCAGAAGCAAGTAGACTATCAGGAGAATTTTGTGATGTCCAGGCAAGAGAAGACAATGATTTGACTTAGAACAGTGGTAAAGGTGACAAAGATAAGTGGACAGACTGGAGGTGGGGTGGGCACTATCTTCCAAGGGATTGAATGTGTGGGGTTAGTAAAACACAAATATGGAATTATTCCCAGAAGTTGGTTTGAGCAACTAAATGGGTGGGAAAAAGAAGATTTGGTGCAAAAATTAGAAATTTTGTCATAAGCCATATTTTTAAATATGATTAGATATCCAAGTGAAAGGGATGAATAGAAATTGGTTATTAAAAGTTGATGGAGAAAGGTATATGTATTGTATTTATGAAGGAGAGTATGAAAGTAGGGAGAAGATCAAGTAGGTGGGTTTTTGCTAAATCCAAATCTAAAATAACACAGTGGGGTTTTTTGTTGTTGTTTTGTTTGTTTGGTTTTTTTTTTTTTTTGGTTTTTGTTTGTTTGTTTGTTTTTGTCAGAGAGAAAGAGAGAGAGCACAAGCAGGGGGAGGAGCAGGCAGAGGGAGAAGCAGGTTCCCCACGAGCAAGGACCCCAATGCGGGACTCTATCCCAGGACCCTGGGATCATGACCTGAGCTGGAGGCAGATGCTTAGCCAACTAACCCACTCAGGCATCGCAATACAGTGTTTCAGTAAGGAAAAAAATGATCAACTGAACCAAATATTGCTAAGGGGGAAGTTAAGATAACAATAGGGAAATGATCATTAGATATAGGAGACAGGAAGCTAAAGATGCTTTTGATAATAAATGAATAGAGTGGTAAGGATATAAGCCTAATGAGTAGGTTAAAGAGAAAATTCAGTGTGAATTAACGTTGACAGCAACAAGAGATGCCTCTTTCAAGAAATTTAGCTACAAAAATATAACTGTGTGTGTGTGTGTGCGCGCGCATGCTGCTGTATAACAAATTACCACAAACTTAGTAGTGTAAGAAACACAGATTTATTCTTTCATAGTATTGTGGGTCAGAAATCCAACACAGCTTTGACTGGGGCTAAAATCAAGATGTGGGTAGTGCTATGTTCCTTTTTGGAGGCTCTAGAGGAGAATCTGTTTCCTTGTCTTTTCCAGCTTCTATATGTTACCCCTTTCTTTGGTTCAGAGCCCCATGAGCAAATAACATTGAGTCTCTTCTTAACCAGCACCATTGACTCCAACCCTTTTTTATCATCTCATTTCTCTCTCTAATTCAGCCCAAAAGTGGTGTAAGGGTTTATATAATTGGACTGGGCCCATCTGAATAATCCAAAATAATCTCCCTATCTGTGTCCATACCCTTAATCACTGCAAATCTTTGTTTCAAGGATAACATATTTATAGGTCCCAGGGATAAGGAGATGTACATATTTGGGGAGGCCATTATTCTTTCGACATCAGAAGGGAAGCAATGAGAATGAGTAGGGAGCTAGAGGGACAGATTGGGTTAAGGAAGTTTATTTTATTTTATACTGGAAATATTAGAGTCAACTAGAGTATATCCACTGTTCAATAGATAAAATGGAAACATATTGGAATATGTTTGAATACGTAGTGTATAATATTCAAGATATCAGGAGTGCCTGGGTAACAGTCAGTTAAGCATCTGCCTTCTGCTCACGTCATGATCTCAAGGTCCTGGGATAGAGCCCTGCACCTTGTTGGTTGGGCTCCTTGATCAATCTGCTCAGCGGGGTGTCCACTTCTGCCTCCCCCCTCCTCCACTGCCACAATGCTCACACGTATTCTCTCTCTCTCTTTCAAATGAATAAATAAAATTTTAAAAAAGATATTCAAGATACCATGTTACTCTTACCCCTCCTCTTTTTCTTTACCTTCTCCTCTTTGACACATTTTTTTTTATTTTAACAAGTTAAATTTTTATCAGAGTACTATTTATAGCCTTCTAAAATGCATTTTTCTTAATTATTCAATAAAGAAATTAAAAAACTAGAAAACATACTTTATCTGCCTTACACGTCCTCATCCCACAATAACATGGGGGGGGGAGTAGTAAAAGAAGAGAAAGCTAATCACAGAGCACTATTTGCTTTACTAATGAATAGTATTTTTATATTAATTGTAATGTATAGGGTAAATGTTGATTTAATTTTTAAAAAATCACAATTTATATTTTGAGAGAATAGCAAAAGCCAGTAAATAATACCTAAAATATTCATTGCAACATGATTTGTTCTGGTAAAAATTTTAGATGATGTAAAAGTTTATTAAAAGAAAAAATAATGGGTAAATTTAATGAATATTATACAGCTGACATAATAGTAAAATAAAAATAAATGTGCATAAAGGTAAAAACAATTTTGGGGAAAAATGTTGCAGAGATATGATAACATCTTCTACATTTTAAAATATGCAAAATAATATAAAAATAGTTTCATGGGTAGAAGTAATATAATTCATAATAATTAATTCTTGGATGACAGAGAGAGAAATGGGATCATGGAAAGCTACCCAGAGAACTTAAATTTTATTTGAAATATTTAAGCTAGGTGATCAGTACACAGATGTTCACTGTATGCTTTTCTATGCTTTTACATGTCAGTAGTATTTAACGAAAGTAATTTTTGGATAAAATTAAGCAATAAGCAAACAAATTCTAAGACAAAACAGTGATGAGAATACTTATACCACAGAGGCTCAGGAGGGAAAATATAAGATACCATTTTAAAAAGACCTACATAATGCCTAGCACATATTAGGCATGCAATAAATATTTTCCTTTTAAGGAATTCTTTAAATGCAAAGGAACAGCAAGGGGGGATATATGGATAGATCTACTATTGGAGATAGTGTGACTTCATAAAAGGAACGAGCTAAGAAAAGGTATTCTCTAAGCTGGCCATCCACTTGAGCCTCACATAAGTATGACTTAAGTAATTCCCAATTTGTGATGTCAGCAGTCTTAAAACTGCCTAATCAGACTATTTTATCTCTTTGATATCTGAAATATTTATTTGTAGTACTATGACTCGTCTCATTTATTGTGAAATATTTACCTTCTCCTAGCAACAACTATCATACATTTTGTCAGATCTATTTCAAATACCAAAACATTGAGATAGTTAACTTTTTCAAATAATGTCCCTATTGTGGCAAATATTTTATTATTTTTTTTATTTTTTAATAAACACATTAAGTTGTTTTCATCCATTTACTATGAAATACTCAGATATCATTATTCTAATTTTTTTCCTTTTATCTTGTTATCACTGTGTGATACATTACAGCTGATGTTTTATGGTACATGGTTGTGGCAGATATCTTTTACAAAGACCTCTGTAATGCTATCTCCTATCACTCATGGACTTCTTACTCTGTGACCTTAACACTTCATCTGCAAAAGGACCTGATGTTCTTTCCCCTTGAGTTGGGTTCGATGTTGTTAGACCATTTACTGATAGAGCGTAGTGGAACTGACGCTATGTGATTTCTGAGGCTAGGTCATACAGACAGTCTGCCTATTTCTTTCTTGTGGAATTTGCTTTTGGAATCTAGTCACTATAATGGAAGAAAACCTAGGCCACATTGTGAAAAGAGCCAGCTTCTGGGCAACAACTATCATCAACTATCAGATATGTAAGAAAGTTTTAAAGATGACTATAGACCCAATGATTATCTGATGACAACTGCATGAGAGACCCCTAAGGAGATCTGCCTAGCTAAACAGAGTCAGTTCCCAAAGCCATGGGAAATACTAATAATAAATTGTTGTTATACTTCACTAACTTTGAGATACATTTTTATGCATCTCTTGTATTCAGATCAGAGGGATGTTGCTGTACTAAATCCTAAAATATGTGGCTTTCCTTTTGGGAAAGGATGATGAGCAAAATCCAAAAGTCCTTGAGGCTCTTTAGTAGAAGCCTAAAGAACCCTGAGAAAAGTATCTTTGAAGGCCCGAAGGAAAGTCAGGAAAATGCAAGTGAATGATGGAGGATAAAAGACTTATATAATGGCAGAAAATTAAAAAAACCATTATTACCTGTGAAAATATAGAAAATAAACCTAATGAATTCTGTGATTTAATGAAAGATGCAAGGAAAATGTTGCATGACATGCTTAGCTTCTTCTAGCTACTGTTAATAAAATGGGGGGGGGGAGCTTAAGAGGAATGATGTCGCCAAGATGGAAACTTGGAGGCTCCTGAATTTCCCTCCTCCCATGCAGGCCCCAAATACACATGTACAAGCAGATAATTCCCTCTGAGAGAAATCCGGAAACTAATTGAGTGACTCCTACCCATCAGGTGACTGAGACAACACAGATTCAGTGCAATTACTATCAAATTTCAATGGTATTTTTTACAGAAATAGGGGAAAAAATCTAAATTTGATGCAAAACCACAAAGATCTGAAAGCCAAAGCAATCTTGAGAAAGAACAGAGCTAAAGATATCACACTTCATGACTTCAAACTGTATTGCAAAGCTATCGCAAAAGCAAATTGTAGGGTATTGGAATAAAAACAGACAAATAAATCAATGGAACAGAACTGAGAGCCCAGAAATAAATCCATGAATAGGTAGCGAATTAATTTTTGACAAAGGTGCCAAAAGTATAGAATGGGGAAAGGGTTTTTATTTTGTTTTGTTTTTAATAAATGGCGTTGGGAAGACTGGATATCCACATACAAAAGAATGGAAAGAGACCCCTGTATTACACCATACACAAAAATCAAGTCAAAATGGATAGACTTGAATGTAAGACCTGAAACAGTAACATTCTGGTAGAAAACATTAGGAGTAAACTTACTTTTTTTTTTTAAAGATTTTTATTTTTATTCATTTGACAGAGAGAGAGACAGCCAGCAAGAGAGGGAACACAGGCAGGGGGAGTGGGAGAGGAAGAAGCAAGCTCATAGCAGAGGAGCTGATGTGGGGCTTGATCCCAGGACTCCAGGATCACGCCCTGAGCCGAAGGCAGACGCTTAATGACTGAGCCACCCAGGTGCCCCTAGGAGTAAACTTTCTGACATCAGGGAAACGCAAATCAAAACCACAGATATTACTTCACATTTATTAGGATGACTAGCATCAAAAAGACAAAAGATAAGTGTTGGTGAGGATGCAAAGAAAAGGGAACCCTTATGCAGTATTGGTGGGAATATGAACTGGTACAGTCACTACCAAAAACAGGATGGAGATTCCTTAAGAAATTAAGCCTCTTATGTACATGAACCTGGTTTTCATGACATCATGGACTTTCAACTTGCAGCAATGAGATTAAATTTAGATATGCGTGAGAGGGTTTAAGTGTATTTTTCATGTTGCCGGAATGCAGTCAGAAGAAGGATTGTGGCAGATTTTATTTTCCAAAGAGGTAACAATATCTTCCAACCCACGTGCACTACTTAAAATGTGACCTTGCCATTGGAACACTAGTGCATCAACTAGCCTAACCTTTAATTTAATTATAGTGTAAAATACTACTTTCTAATATCAAGGAAAATGTTGAATATCTGTTTGCAGACTTGGTTCTACTCCTGATCTTGCATCTCTGGCCTTAAATATTTTTACCTCTCCAGACCCAGTTTCTTCAAATGTGAAATGAAGGACTTGAATTTGGTCAGGGGCATTTAAACAAGAGCTTCTTGACTTGCAGCAAATTCTACTGCCATCACCACAGAAGTTGAGCTCTAGGGCTTGCACCTCATTTTAGTCAGAGCATCTCTCCTTTTATCTGTTTTACACTTTGGACTTCTGCATAAATTTTCATTTGAAAAAAGAATTACACAGCTTAAAAAATAAAACTTGAAGTTGCTGCCTTTGCTGATCCATATTGCCTCTTTCAACTCTAAAATTCTATAATTCTTTTGTTTTGCCAAATAAATCATCTAATCCAATGACTTCAAAATTATGCCTTCTCCTATTAGCCTATTAAGGAAGGTTAAAGAAGTCAATCAGTTGCCTGAAGAGGAGTAGTTGAAAGAGTCATTTGGGATAATTTGGGTTATTCAGAGTTATTCTCTGAATTTACTGAAGATAAATGTGAAAAAAAAGCCATGAAAGGAAGGAAGGAATGAAGAAGAGAAGGAAGGAAGAAATTGAAATATTTGCCAAGAAATGAGGATTGTATTGTAATATTTTAAAAGGTGTTATTTCTCTCTATGAAATATTGATAAAATTTTACTGGATTTATTTGATCTTAATTGGTCTTTGGAATGTATAATTCTTAAAGGCCTCTTCCTGGTTCAGCAGAATGGATAAACTTCCATCAGACTGACTACTGAAACAATGCGAAATGATGATACGTGTTTTGTGAGGGTTTAAGGAGATTTGTTGTCATGACTAAAAAGTAAGGGATATTAGTGACCCAGTGAGAACTCCCAACAAATGATCTGAAAAGCAATAAGCAACAATGTATACTTTTACTTAGAATGAGTCTGTGGCAAACTCTCAGTCTTAATTATTTTAGCTGTTATGTGTTAGCTACTGGTCACCCATGCATTAAAATCAATAAAATAAATCTTCCAAAGCAAAATACAATTTTGCAGCCTCTTCTACCATTTGCATTCTTTAGCCAGTTTGACAATGGGTAGTAGCCTTCTTTCCTTGCTTTCAGGAATAATGGGCAATGATAGTAACTGAGTGTTATAATTCAAGATATAAGCTTTATGAATGTAGTCTTTGTTTTGTCTTGTTTTTGCTGTGGTATATTTGGTGATGACGACACTACATTTCCGACACATAATACATGCATAATAAATATTTATTGGATAAATAATAATAAACAGTAACAACATTTATTTAGCCCAAGCTGTGTGCCAGGTAATATCCTAATTGATACACACAGAAACACACACAACCTAATCTTACCAAAAACCATGTTAGGTAGGTAGTATTACCATCTTAATTTAATTTAATTTAATTTAATTTAATTTAATTTAATTTATTATTATTATTTTTTTTTTACCAAGTCACACAGCTAGGAAACAAAAGAGCCATTTTTTTTTCAATCCAAGGCAGTCTGTTCTAGAGTGCAAACATTATACTATCGTGTCTCGGTAAGTGGAACAAAGCCTTTTTGTCATAAAACACATCCTGCTAAGAAATTGATGGTAATTTGGTTCATAAAGAGAGAGGAATACTAAATATGAAATAAATAAGCATTGGGATATGGGGTAAAGGAAAATACTAACCCCCAGACCACTGGATTTTCAATATGTATAGTGTTCAGTATCATCGAAGCATTAAAAAAAAATAGTAAACACCATGAAGAAACTTAATAATATAAGAAGGACACATACAAACCTATGGACAGAATAACTCCTAAGGGAACTGTAGAGCAGATGACATTTCCCTTTTTTCCTCCAGTCATCCACTAGTCCTCAGGTATTTTTCAAGGCTTTTTCACCTGAGAGAAGACAGCTATTACTCCCATGTAGTCAGATCTTGAGACAATGACAAAAGCCACCTTCAAGATTTAGCCAATTAGATTAAATAATTATTTCATAAGCCCAAGAACAATTCAATTTAAAAAATAAATAAGGATAAATAAGCTAAGGACAGAGAGCTCAGGAAACTGTTACTTGTGGAAGTGTTTTCCAACAGTGTCACTGGGGCATTTATACATCAGGGCCTTTCAAATACCCCTCACGTCACATCTTGCTGGCACATATTGATTTCTCCCTATTTTCAAAGAAGACTTTCCTCTATGGTTCACAAGAAGTCAATCATCAGTCATATTGATGTTGTTGCTGTTGTTGTTAAGAACATCATATTGTATGCAGCTCAGTCTACTTTATTCTAACTTTCTGTTTACAGAAGGAACCAAGGATTTATTAATGGTCTTCAAATACCATGTTCTATCCAAATCATAACTAAAATAGGACTTCTCTAAAATGAGATTAGGCAACTCAATGCCCTTTCCAAACACCACCACAGATACTGTCTGTTTAAAAATAAAAATTGAAATTCTTTATTTGTATTGTTAGTGGATCCTTAGAAAAGAAAAGAAAAGAAGAAAAGAAAAAAAAGCAGTGTCTAATCTCTGTATATCTATTGCTGCACAGCATTCAGAGGCCCAAGTGAAATAAAAGTAATTTATAGACTAAATGAAACCTCAATAAAAAGTGGAGGTAAGAAAATAAAATACTATATTTAAGTCTAGTGTAAAATAATAGGGTATTATTAAAGAAATGCCATTAATAGTAGACAAGATAATATTTTCTCTCTCTGCAATAAACAGGCTTATGGTTAGTTAAATTCCTTTATTTCTTATAGAATAGGCCATTTGGCCTCATCTGAATGGAATTTGCAATGTTCCACTTTTATTCCTAGTTCTTAGTTATTTACCTTACAAAGAAAGTTATTTAATACAAAGCTTGATTTCTTCATGTCCTTCTGAAAGCAGAACAAGTCAGGGTAATAGTTCCAAATTAAATTACAACATATTGCCCTGCAATAGACATTTTCATTAGAGAATCTCAAATCCATCACCAATAATAATTAAGTAGAAATATCAGATACGCTCTGAGAGGACTTGGTGGGTGTTTCTGACAGCTGTACTACAGTCAGAGGAAATTAAATGGCTGCCAGAGGCTATTCTTGACTCGGTCAGATAGATTAAGAACCCAAGCATCCTAGGTCTTCATTCATAGTGAGGAAAAAACAAAACAGAACAATGGGACAGAAGAAACACCTCAGGGGAAGTGTCTAAAACTAATGGAAATTCATGTGAAAAATAATAAGTGAAGCGCGTGCTATTGCTCTTTTTAGAGGAAGCCAAGGTGCCATGTTTTAGGTACTGTGCTGAGAAATTGAAGTAATAGCTTATGTATTTTTTCAATGGATAATCCTTTTCATTCTCACTTAGGCATAGTTTTATGTGACTCAAAGAGAGAATGATATAAGGGCACAGAGTTGGGGATACTCAGAAGAATTTTTTTTATATGTATGTACATATGTAGTAGCTGTGAATTTTAACCCTCGATCTCAAGTATGCAAGAAATGACATATGTATTTATTTTCTTTATTTTTTTTAAGATTTTATTTATTTGAGAGAGAGAAAAAAAGCATAAGTGGGGGGAGGTGCAGAGGGAGAGCAAGAAACTGGCTCCCCGCTAAGCAGGTAGCCCCACATGGGGCTCAATCCCAGGACCCTGGGATCATGACCTGAGCCAAAGGCAGATGCTTAACCTACTGAGCACTCAGGCGCCCCTATCTATTTTCTTTAAATCAAATTAACTCCAGCTTTAAGCCTCTTTCCAGCTAGAATAGAGGAAAATTTCTTGTCCGGAATTAATTGGAAGACTAGTTCCTTCCTTAAAATTGCCCTGAAACCAGAGAAGCCTAAGTAGTGCTGACAAAAGAAAGAAGGGGCTCTAATCTTCAGTCTTTATGGTCACCACTAATCACTGCATTGTCTGGGCCAAGATAGGTCCTAGATATTCAACAGCTGGACTGCTCCTATTCCATGCTCAATGTACAGGCATCTTTGCTAGGTTTGTGTACCTGGGTCCACCTACAGTTATGCCATTTTCCTCTGAGCTCCAGTTACCTCTCTGGGGCTCCTACTGGGAAAGGAGAACCCCCACTTAGGGCTACTTCTAGGGCCTTAGTCTCCTTCCTAGGATCAGGGAGTTCACTTAAATCAAAGGGCTTACCTCTCTCCCATCACTTATAGGAAGGCAGAATGCCTTTGAGTATCTTCCATTTTTGATCCTGAATAGCAGCTTTCCCCTGACACAGGAAAATCCAAATGTCTGGCCACCTGTGTTGAGTTGGGGGTATGAAGGTAAGGAGGGAGGCTGAAAGGAATATTGAAGGCAGAAAAAAAAATACATTAATATTCCAATAATTGAATCTTATGAATAGGCATGCATAATGCATCTGACTTCTAAATATATGTAGTGTTTGCATAACCATGTAGATTTTTTCTTAGAGGGAACATTATGCAAATGAACTATATTCCACAAGATTGTCCCACTTTGCTCAGATAAAGGAAGAGTGTCAAATTATTCAAATCAGCAGTGTGATACTATTGAATCACTAACAAAGGCTCATTACTAAGTCATTCAAAACTCTGTGGACAGGAGTGCATCTGATATATCCTCCGTTTTCAATGTCATGAGGAACTAAGGCATTTAGATTCCATGAAGTTTGGATGGTTTCACCTATAGAGCAACAATAAAATACTTTTCCAATGGATGAACTCTAAGACATCCTGATTTAATCTCAGCATCCCATTGCAACATTAAAGTAAAGGAATAAAGAAAGGTTGGCCAGCCCCAGTCAGTAACATTGTGATCAGCACACTCCTCCAAAATTATTGCAAGTTTGGCTTCAAAGGTCTTGAATTTCATAAATTCTAGAAATAGAGAGTTCTGAACAGAATTACAACTTATGAAATCTTTTTTGTTTGTTTCCTTATCAGTAAAATAGAGATAAAACAGTAGAGAGATCATAGGATTATTGTGAGGATTGTGTTAATATATATGTAGAGTATTTAAAACAGACCTAGGATGAAATGCATGAAGTGTCTCAGGTTAGCTAATCTAACATGAAAGACCTAAAGAAGCATGTCTTATCACTGAGAATGTAAAGTAGCAACATGGCATAATGGATTACAACAGGGTCTTAATTTGTTCTTACATCGATGAACCTCCTTTTGTATTCAAAAGATCCAAGCACAATACCCAAATACAATTCAGTCTCTTGTTTTCAATTGAATTGAGAATTCTGGGTCCTAGATGAATAAATATTGAACACTATCCAATGGAAGATTAAGACTCTTCCTTTTAGAGCAGAATCAGATTAAGCATAAAAGAAAGTAAATATTAGCTCAAAGTTTTAAAATAACCAAGCAGACAAAATCGCTTTGCTCCATTTCAGCTACTGGCAGAATAAGGAGTAGAAATTCTGTTACACTTCACCCCTGTCCCCATAATACTTACACATATACTATAAGTTCTAGACTGGAGGTTGACAAACTTGTTCACTAAACAGTCAGATAGTAAACATGTTCAGCTCTGCCAGCTGAAACTCTCTTTGCACACAACTCTGCCTACGTAGCACAAAAGCAGCTATAGACAAAATGTAAATGAATTCATTTAGCTGTGGTACAACAGAACTCCATTTATAGACTCTGAAATTAGAATTTCTTATTGTCATTTGTCGCAAATCTTATTTTTTCAAAAACGATTTATTTCAACCTTTTAAACAATAAAAACTAATTTTAGCTCACAGGCTATGCAGAAACAGGTGGCAGACTAGATTTGACCAGTGGGCTATGGTTTGCCAACGTCTGCTTTAGACCATGGACTATTTATGAGATATGAAACTTAGCAAGCAAAATCTATTATGTGCGAAAACCTATGAAATAAACACTTCTCATGAAGTAAGTTCTCAGTGAAGCAGTTGTACTTGAAGTTCCCCCTTAAAAGCAGTCTGCTCTCTTTAGTTTGCCAAAAATCAGCATAAAGAAGCTCAATTGTTTAGCAGACTTTGAATTCATGGTGACACAAACATTTGTATTAAAAAAGTCAACTGCCTAATCAAACAATTTTTCCACCTTGCTCTCATTAACTGGCCTTCTAAATGACAGGGTTTCCTATTCTGAGTGTTCATTTAACATCTGAAAATTGATTGCTCATTATTGTGATTAACACGTTATTAAAAGTAAATGATGCATCAGTGTGTTGGCAATCTGAACGGTTTCTAAACAGATGGAAGATAAATATAGGTGATGTAGCTTTTTTTCTCATTTTAAGACTCTGACCTTACCTAATAAAGTCTAAATTGACTAGCTTCCACACTGCAGTTTGTAATTTCACCTTGGGTATTGCCAATTTAAAATACTAACATTATAATATTTTAAATAGACTTGAAGAGAAATTAAAAAAAAAAAGAACATGAGAAATACATCCATTCAGACCAACAATAATTACCATAGCTCCTTCTTTAGGAAGGTTTATTACCTGACAGGCGTCTACGTAAGTGAGTGATACACAACTTGGTCATTCACATTACACCGTTATATAAAAGGCCAGGAACACAGACTATTAGCATGTGAAACGTTTAACATCTCATAGTTTTGGGAACATAATCTATACTTGATCTTAGCCCATACTCTTGCGAATGAGACCAATTTAAAAATATATATGTAAGAACAAAGGAAGTTGTATATAGGATTTACTATAACTAAATATGATTTGATGAAAAATTCAAAGTTCATACTACAGTATAATGGATAGACACCTTTCATACATAAATCTAAGATTTCAATAGTTGAACTCAGTTCTATGTATGAATATTTTCATTCTTTAACTTAAAGTTTCTTATCTAAGAATTTAATACTCTTTTCCAAAAGTCAATCCCTGATTAAAAAAAAATAATATTGTCAACAGTGTGTCTTGTCACCTCAGTTGTAATTAAGAACAATCAAGATTTTGGGCACCTGGTGACTCAGTTGGTTAAGCCTCTACCTTTGCCTCAGGTCATGAACCCAGGGTCCTGAGATCAAGCCCCATATTGGGTTCCCCACTCAGTGAGGAGTCTGCTTCTCCCTCTTCCTCTGCCTGCTGCTCCCCCTACTTGTGCTCTCTCTCTCTCTGTCAAATAAATAAATAAAACCTTAAAAAAAAATCAAGATTTTATTTGGTTTCCCTTGTGCTCATAGAATTCTGTGCCTGTCACATTATTGAACTTTCACTACATTTGAAAAGGAAAGCAAAGAGAATGTCAACTATATGGCAGATATGGACCCAAGCATTATGCATTTTATTTCATTAAATCTTTACAACCGCCATTTAGGATAAGTACTCTTAGCCCTACTTCATATATCAAAAAGAAACTATTGCTCCAGATGTCTTAATAACTGGCTAAAATTTACCCAATATAGTGGCAGGGCTGGAATTTAAACCCAGGACTCTTTGCCCTTTGAGACTGTAGGCTCTATGGGAGCAGGAACCATCTCTTTCTATGTCTTGCTCTGTGCCCAAAGTAAATTACAGTAAATATTCATTAAATTATGAATAAATATATATTTGGAGCTATTTGTGCTCTTCTCTCTTTCTCTTTTGTGTCATTTGTCCTTTACTGGCACCCTGTCTTTCCTCTATTAAATCCCTTCCTAACCACTCTAAGAAAGCACTTTGCAACTACCCTACTTGCTTTTTAACCTACCTAGAAGTAAAATCCGACAACCAGGCTAAGGAGTTTACTGTGTTCCATAGCTTAGATATTTTTAACTTATACACCCAAGACAAATCAGTAACTACAGTGGTGAAGCCAAAACATTCCAGGTTGGTTATTTAACATCAGTAGGCTACAATGAAAGACTTCCAATCTCAACTTTATCATTGTTCATGTACTCCTTGATCTTTAGCAAGGATGCTCATTTCACTGTGGAAGAGTGGTACTCTAGCAAGTTAGCTAGACTTTGTGATTGACCAAAGCAATTGTCTTTTTTGACCTCTCTTCTTTTATCTTATTGTCCATTCTTCCTTTCTTATGGTCATCCTAGACTTAGATTCATATTTGTCTACCTTACTAGCTCTTCTCTACTTTCCTTGAGCACCACTTCTCGTGCTGTTTTTCTATGCCATTTCCTTTTTACACCCAAGAAAAAATAGATTCTGGTCTAAGTTTTTATCTTTTTAAGTTGTTTTTCTGTTTTGTGTACAACATTGTACATAGATTATAGCATTTACATTTACTATCTCATTTACACACAGGTCTCCACAATTCTACAAAATCCTCTAGGTAAACTTAGAGAAAAAGCGCTGTGTGTATTTATTGGTTGAGGGAGATCTGAAAACAATACATCCAAGAGAAATATCAGCATTCCTTAAGTAAGGAGTTCTACATTCTTCCCCTCCTGTAGAAATATACAGAATATTAATTAATTTGTAGCTTAAAGTTCCTTGGACATTTCTAGAAAACTAAAGGAAAATGAAAAAAATAAAAGTTGCCTGCATATAAACCTTAAGTGTAGTTTCTAGAGCAAATAAAATGACTGACACTTCCTGAACCAGGTATAGCTAGACCATAGGCCTAAACTAAATAAAAAGCAATTCTGTGATTCAAGTTTTAAAGCAAGGCAAATTGACAAAACCATCATGCTTTGATCAAAGTTGAAAAACAACTGTTACCCTTGAGGCCAAGTGATAACATTATTATAAATTATATTGATGTTATACTAGAAATAGTGTGGTATTCTAAAAGATATAAAACGTTAGAAGCCAGTAGTATAATGTACACGGAGCTATAAAAATTAATACATAAATATTGTCTTTGAAATTATTGTTGTAATGGAAGCAGAGAAGAATAGGACCTTTGCCAACGAAGCTGTGAGGTTCTGAATCCTGTCCTTGGTCAGTTTTTCAGACTCGAGTCAAGCTAGTTCTCGATGTCCTTGTAAGCCTTTCTACACATCTTTTGAAAAATATCCATCATTTAAAGAACTAAACAAAGACAAGGATGCTCAACAGGCTTATGTTGGATGTCTTCATCTAATATGACCAGAGTCCTTATCAGAAAAGGGAAAAGAAACACATGCAGAGAGAAAGCAACATAATAATGGAGGCAGAGATTAGAATATTAAGGATTGCCAGCAACACCAGAAGCTAAGAGAAAGGCGTGGGATGGATTTTAGTCTTCAGGATAACATGGTCCTTTTGACAACTTGATTTTAGACTTCTAGCCTCCAAAACCATAAGAAAAAGAATTCTTCTATTTTCAGTAACTTCTTTATTATAATCCTAGGAACCTAATGCAGCATAAGGCAGAACTGACAGTACTTCAAAGGGATTAAGCTAAAATGCTTACTATGACTGAAGCTATCGTGATTTTGTCAACCAACATTTTTCCTATAGTAAGCAAGTGTAAGATTTTATAGCTGTTACTATATTTATTTGTTTGTTCTGTTACTTACAATCAAAAGTATCCCAACTACTATGTTTCTTTTCTTGTCACTATCTATATTCTTGTGAAGCAAGAGGTTTAAGCACTTAGGGAGTAGAGCTGTCAGATTGACCTGCCCAATGCTTTTCAAAGCCTGGGTGCCTAGATGTCACATCCCCATGGTATTGGTCAAGGTTCTCCAGAGAAATTGAACCAATATATATTTACAAATATATAAATATATGTAATATACATGAGGAATCTATAATAAATCTACTCATATACATATATATAATATATAGGTACATATAGGAACATATATAATACACTTTATATGTGTGTGTATTATATATGTATTACATGCGGGTATTTAATTTATATATGTGTGCGTATATATGTATATGTATATATATACATGTATATATATATATATATATATATACACATGTATACATATATATAAGGAGATTTATTATAGATTTCAGCTTATATGGCTATGAAGGCTAAGAAGTCCCATTATCTGCCTTCTACAAGCTGGAGAACTAGGAAAGTTGGTGATGTGATTTTGTCTGAGTCTGAAGGCCTGAAAATCAGGGGAGCTAATGGTGTAAATCCCTGTCTAATTCCAAAGTCAGGACAACCAGGGACACCTGAAGTCCAAGGCCAGGAGAAAATGGATGTCCCAGCTGAAGCAAAGAGAGTGAATTTCATCCTTCCTCCTATCTTTTTTTTCTGTTCAGGCGCTCAATGGATTAGATGAAGCCTGCTCACATTCTTTATTTGGTCTACCAATTCAAATTTTAATCTCTTCATAGACACCATCACACACACACTCAGAAATGATGTTTTAACAGCTATCTGGGCATCCCTTAGTCCAGTCAAACTGAAACATAAAAATAACATCCATTTTGTGTATCTACAGCTTGGTAGCAGTGGTAGCAAACATAATAGAGGAAGACTATATAAAAGCAACTTGAAGAATTAAACATTATTTGTTGCCTTTTACCAGATATTTACATTATCAAAGTGAATGAAAAATTGTTTGTGGGTTATTTAGTGGTATAGGAAGTAGAGTACGCATGTTTCCTGGAGATAGGTAGATCGATCTAGAGATATATACAGATATCTACTATATATATATATATATATATATTAGTGATGTATTCATAAAGTCAATTTCACTTTAAAATGGTAGTTAATTCCATTGTACTAGAGTGAAATTTTTTTCATGTTTTTAAATTCTATAGTGTATATGAATGAGGTTTATAAGGTATTTAGACTAAAACATAGAACATTTTCTTACTCTTCTTTACAGGAAATGAACTCAAAATTGAGTAGAAAAAATGTTCTTCCTAGTAGGAAATTATAGTCCATTTCCAAAGATTATTACTATTTTGCTATCTTAAGGAGCACTTGAAATGCTACTATCACTCACTAACTCATTCATTTATTCATTTCAAAAAAAAAAAGAAAAAAGGTTGAACTAAGTGAAAGAAGTTTACAAATGAATAAATACTAATTCCTTTAGTTAATGGATATTTCCACAAAGCATCTATAACAGAGTGTGTAAACCCCTCACACACCCACGCTGTCTCCACTCTCTCAAATCCAATCCTCTATAATCCTCTATTGGGATTTACCTTCCCAATCACGTGGCCAATTATGGTTAATTTATAAAGTTGCATGGCCTTATTAATCATTATAATCACACTCAACTTAGATCCCTAAGAATGTAATTTAATGTAAAAATGCAGTTTGGTCAAGAAATTAAATTGAGAATGAATCCCTACTGAATGGTGAATTAATTTTAGTTGCAAAAGGTACAGAAGAAATTGATTAAAATAACAACAACAAAATCCACCACTTCAACACTGAATGAAGTAACTGGTTAAAACATGGAGCATTTCAAGCGTTCCTTTGTGTCATGTTGATGAAGACTGTCTGATCCTAGAACATACATTACCCAGTCAAAACAGGGTTCACCTCTTGGTGAGTGTCAAGCCAAAAGACACTATGAAACCAAAGAATAGGAAAAGGAAG
The DNA here is from genome assembly GCF_002007445.2 of Ailuropoda melanoleuca. Taxonomy (NCBI): domain Eukaryota; kingdom Metazoa; phylum Chordata; class Mammalia; order Carnivora; family Ursidae; genus Ailuropoda; species Ailuropoda melanoleuca. The sequence goes on along the minus strand of NC_048221.1, from coordinate 76,650,232 downwards.
GGTTTTACTTGCAACCAATAAAGGAGAACACTAAGGATCTTTTCCCAAGCAGTGTCTCCCCAAACAACAAAATTGGGGAAGTTTTAAGCTAAGGGTGCGTACATATTCATGAAGGGGTTTGTGCAATGGGGAATTCAGCGTGGAACTGGGACAAAAGTCATCTTAAGGTGATGAGTCCAGGTCCAAGTCACAAGGGTCAGCATTGATCAGCATCATTAATTCTCTGGCTTTCCTGGGTCCTGTATCTGAGTCTCAAAGGGGTTTAGATCCTGCAAAGATAACTCAAGAATGTGTGTCAGGTCAGTCTTCACTTTTGGGTGGGTTTTGGCTATCTCCTGGCCAGATAGTGGCTGTTTGTTCTTAACATCCTTTCACAAGATGGCTGGAGGCATAAATTGACTTTTTTTAGGTCAAGAAAGTTTTTCTTTTTGGGGGGACCTCTAACTCTTTCTGCTTACACTACCCCATTTCAATATTTTTATGAAGATTAAATCAAGTTAAAGTAAGCATCATGGATTATTTTGAAGGGTGTCTTAGCTCAGGCTGCTATAACAAAAATACCACACTGAGCAGCTTAAACAACAGAAATTTATTTCTCACAATTCTAGAGCCTGGGAAGTCCAAGATTAAGGGGACAGCATTGTCAGATCTTTGTAAGGGCTCTTTCCTGGTTTGCAAATGGTTGTCTTGTTGCTTTGTCATAAGACACTGAGAGAGAAAGAGTGCTAAAGAGGGGGAGAGCTGAGCAAGAGCAAACTCTAGTCTCTCTTCTTACAAGGACGATAATCCCATCATGGGGGTTGCATTCACAGGATCTCTTCTAAACCTAATTACCTCTCTCAGGCCCCACCTTCTAATACCAATACCAAGGTTAGAGTTTCAACATATGATTGGGGGGGCACTACATAATAAAGGAGAAAATGCATTCATTAATATGAATTCCTAAGGGATCTGTAAAAGAGGATAAATCCAACCATCTGATTATAGGCATCCTCCTTGAGGACAGGGACCTGGTCTATTTTATTGACTAATGTAAAACTATTATTTAACATATAAATGATCAATAAGCAGTTGTTTAATGAATAAATGAATACATCAGCAGACTAGTCAGGGATATGATCTGATTGCTTATTTATATTTTTTTCCTCTTTTCAGCACCAGCTGAACTGACCTCTTCTTCTAGTGGCAGACCAACTCCAACTCCCCGTTCTGCAGCCCACTTTTTTTTTCCTGTTTGTTGTTCATTTTTTTCTGTAATTCAGAATTATAATAATGATACCTAAACTTAATTATATTGTCGATTCTTAAGTCAGGGGTGTCTTCCTTCCTATTTATGCTTATAACTGATTTGCTGAAAATGATTAAAAAGTTCACAGAGAATGAGAAAACACAGACTTTCTTAGAAGGCTTACCAACAAAATATTCTTTGTGCCAGACTCTAAAGTTGTGAATTTTCGTGGACTTCAGAGCTGAACTAAGATACTTGAGAGAAAGAGAGACATCTTTTCCCAAGTTTCCCACTATTCACTGCACATTCAATTTTTCCTTAACAGAGATGGAACCATAACTCCAGGAACTAAGAATTTGGGTTAAAAAGATCCCCACAAAAACATGTTTCTGAGAATTTTTGTGCCAAACTTCAAAGTAGCCCATGTGTGCATTGCATATAAGCAGAATTTCTCGTCTCTGACTGGCAGCATGATAGGTTAAAAAGTTATCCTCTCCAGTAACTTGTAACTATTCCTAAATAAGACTAAAGAAACTTACTGTGAATGAATATGTTTAAAAAGAAAGCAGAAACTGATTTTTACCGAATATTTAATGTAAGACATGATTCTGCAAGGTGCTTCTATGTATCTGTCTGTCTGTCCGTCATCTATCTAGAGTGTCTACCATGTGCCAAGCACTGATAATATGACAATGAACAATACAGACAAATATCTCTGCTGTATCTCACTTAATTCTCATATTTATCATGTGAAATTTTATTATATTCTCCCACATTACAGGGAGATGAGAAAAGTAAGGCCCTAAAGTGTTTAATGGACTTTATGTTTCAAAGTGGTATAGCTGGGATTTGAACCTAGGTGTACTTAAGCCTAATTGTTATAGTCTTATTACTATATGCTAACTCCTCAAATATTTTATTTTTGAATGTTGAATGCCAGTCCTTTGATTAAAAAAAAAAAAAGAAAAAAGGAGAGAAAGTTTTGGAGCTGAATTATCTTATATTAAGTTAAAAACCACATTATCCTTAATTGCCAAAACATGTTTTCTACAAGATAATGTTCCACCTGACTTATTGTGGGAAAAATTTAATTTTGCAGAGAGGTGAACATTTGCATGCGAATAAATTAGACAGTGTTCTTTGTAAAATGCAGAGATTCCATGAGAATTTGTGCAGATATACATACAGCAAAACTAGATTTTTAGAAGTTAAGAAAACATGGAGAATAAAACAAAAATGTAGCAGTAAGAGGAAGATGGAGTTACATTAGTACACGACATATTTAACATAGTGACACTATGCTAGTGGTAGATATCAAGTTTGATTAAGCATGTCCTACTTACCAAAGCAAAGAAGAAAGCCTATCATAAATAAATTCACACTGCCTCGAAAATTTGTTAAATGACTTGCTCAGTGCAAGTTTTACTAAATATCAGGGGTTAGCAAGCATTTTTTTTTCCTGTGAAGGGCCAGATAGTAAATAATTTAAACTTTGTAAGCCATATAAGCTCTGTAGCAGCTACTCAGCCCTGCTACTGTAGGGTGAAAAGATCCATAGACAATATATAAATAAATAGGCATGGCTGCATTACAATAAAACTTTATTTACAAAAACAAGCAATGGGCTGAATTTGGCCCCCTGGCTGTGGTCTGTTAATCCCTGCTCACAACCATCACAAATAGGCCACTGCAGAGTGTAAGAGGTTGCTTCCTTATGAATTTTTCTACAAGAAAAATAATATTTTCGAGCTTTTGTATCTTATGTCTTCTCAATCTAGTCTAATGGTATAATAGGCATAAACAATTCTATTAATATCCAGAGGAATCTGTTCCAGGTACATCTTTACTGGGTGGCCTTATCCAAGAAACAGCTAGAAAAGATCCATGGTCCTAAACTCATAAGGCAGTCTTTTCAAAATGTGTCTTAAAGCAAAACTGTTAGCAAGAATTATGTTGCTGAGATCAAGGTTATATTTATCATCACAAAATTAAATTTTGTGTATATTCTATGTTAAATTTTGTGTATATTGCATATAGTCCATATTTTTGATCCTCTGCTGTAAGAAAGAGGATATAGTAAAAATTAATGGATTTGGAAGCAAAAGGATTGAGGAGTAGGGATTATATGAAAGTAGAATGCTTCCTTTTTTTTTTTTTAGATTTTATTTAGTTAGTTGATAGTCAAAGAGGGAACACAAGCAGGGGGAGTGAAAGAGGGAGAAGCAGGCTCCCTGCTGAGCAGTGAGCTGGGAGCCCCATGCGGGCTCCATCCCAGAACCCCAGGGATCATGACCCAAGCTGAAGGCAGATGCTTAACAACTGAGTCACCAGGCGCCCCTGGAAGTAGAGTGCTTCCTAAAGGTGTAGGAAAATCTTGCAATGCTAACATACTAACTTTAAGCCTGTAAATTTACATATCAAAAAGAATGTTGATCTGCATATAGTTGACCAATAATTGCCAGCACCAAAAGGTAAATAGTCTGTCTTGCTCTCATATTTATAATTTTTGCTACTGATTGATGTGCTAGTTCTGGACAAAACTAACCAATAACATACATTTTTTGTCTATATATGTAAAGAATTTGTATTTGTATCATTGATAATATTTTACATTTGCACATTTAAATATTTGATTTTTTTCATGTCCATTCAACCTAATGTCTGCCTGTGCACATTTGTTTAAGAATTAGCCAAAGATATAGGTACTTGTTGGGGTGTTGGAATAAAGCAAATATAAATGGTCTATTCAAGACCTGAACTCATGACTCTTGTATTACAAGCAGCATGAACATCTATTTCAGCTAGTAGACAAACTCTGATAATAAATTATACAGTGTAAATTCTAACCAAACCTTGAAAGTTATTCCTGGATCAATATTATAGGTTAGTAAATATTCAATTTATAGAAAGGAGGTAAGTAGGGAAGCTAAAAATACACTGAGTGAATTTTTAGTAATTTTCCCATCCTACACCCTCTATCATACATTGCTTAAAGAAACAATTAACAAATTGTCTTTTTAAATAAAGATTATGGTGGCTCTATTTTGCAGATACTATTACTTTGATGAATGTATTTTTATAAAATGCATATGTCCCACATATCCCCAAAATTTAGTGGTGATTTTTGATAAAAGACTAAATCAAGAGCACCATACAATACCAAAACTAAATAGAAAGTAAGGAAATGGGGAGAAAAAAAATAAATGGTACATCAAAGTATGAGGACTGAATATTAATTTACACCAAACTTTCTAAAAACCAAGGTGAATGGAGAATTGGGGTAAAATTCTAATTATTCTACCCAATTAAAAGATAATGTTAATATTTTTTCTTATGTCAAATATAATGGTAGTTTATTTTGAAAATCTTTACCAGCAACAATTGAAAAAAATAATGCATACTGTATTACTAGTAAGATTATAGAAGAAATGCTTATGACAAACCTGTTTCTTATAGCATCCTTATTAAAGTCCAATAGCATAACAGTAATATTGAATTACAGGCTAACAAAGACATTTCAGAAGGAATCAAAGCCAACAAAGTTTAGGTTTGTAATACCCTGTGGTATAATTTGATATAAAGAAAGACATCTAGCAGATGGAATCAAATCTATCTTAATTAGTCTCACTAACTGTTTAATGGAATTAGAAAATACTGGTTGAATTCTCAAGTATGGTCCTGGTGCATAGCCAATGTGTATTGCTAATAGTAGGGAAACCCACATGCTGAGGATACCATTTATCAAAGCAGGACAGGTAGTATTAAGATTGAAATAGAATCATAAATTCCATTTTTGTTTCAGTAAGGTTTGACGCATATCTAAACTATCGGCTCAGAGGAATTCTCTTAGAACTTCCATCTCCCCCATGTTGGCTCTGCTCAGGTAAACTTATCTGATGCTAACATACTCTCCTTGAGTTAAGTAGAGCTGAACTTTGGGAAGAAAACTGAATGGTAGTGTTGAAGCATTATTGGATAGATGTGTTCCTTTTCTGCGAAGAGATTATCTTTCATGGTTTTCTCTGACAGTGCAGCAGAAACACAGCTTCCATTTGGAGCTCTGTTGTCTAGTCTAAGGGCTTATAAAAATGAAATCAGTTCACAAGACCTTTTATAACCCATTATTTCAAAAGAATTAAAATATTATTTTTAAGGAATCTACAGAAAGTACGTGTTCTACTGTGCCTTCCTAAATTAGGCTTAGTCCCAATGGTCTGATCCCATGAAAATAATAAAATTAAATTCCTTATCCATTGTATCCCAGATGACTAATGGAATCTGATGAGACAATTTGACAGCAAATTGCTTCATTAATAAATGAAAGCTGTACTCACTGAAGGTCAGTGTCCACTTTTTGATGCATATTAAGTGAGAAAATGTAGAAGTCATCAACCTTAGCTTTTTCTGAAACAGCTACCTTTCCTGCTGATAATTGAACCTACTTTGTCCCTAAGGAAATAACAAATGAATGTTAACTCCCAGCTCTATCCATTCCTGCATAAACAAAAGGAGTTCCATACTTTGCCAAGATTCTAGGTTCTAAACCCCTAGAGCAAAGGGAAAGACTCATTTTGCCACCTGCAAGCAAAAATCGTCCAAATGAGAATCCTGTTACTTATTCAGCAATGGCTCTGGGAATATACTCCAGATGTGTTGAATCCCTATCCACAAACCTCTGCCTTCTGGTTTTATAGTTCAGCAATGCATTATTACCTGCCCTAAGTTGTCTGAATTAGATGGTTCCCATTAGAAAAATGTTATGTAGTCACTGAACTCAGACCTACCTAGTATTATTAGTAAGTCTAAACATTGAGATATGTGATATTTAAAAAAAAAAAGGTTTGTTCCATCTTCTAAGGTTTTTGACCCTTTCTCCAAACAATATCTTAACAAGTATCTATAGAGTTTTGTTCCTTAGAGTTAAGTATTTCTTTCTTTCAGTGTATTTATTAGCCCCTGTCTTGGAAAGGGTGAACACTTCAAATTCATAGATACGTAGAGTGAATTGATTTACTCTCTGGTTTTCTTTCATATGAACCCAGTGCAGCAGGAAAGCAATTTTACATACAGTCTACCCCTGCTGAATCTGATGTTTCTAATCACATACAAATATACAGCAATATGTTGGATATTTAGTTATCAAGACAGCAAGGAAAAATGATCTTCCAATATGGTAGAAAGAACTGGGACAAGATAATTTATTGGCACATTAATTCCTGTGTGTTATTTTTCTATTCCCTCACCTCTAAAACACATACAAATTCTAAGCAGGTAGCTAAACATTTAGAGATTTCTTCCCTTGGAGATTTGTACACAGAGGAAAACACAAGCTTTATTTACCTTTGGTAAAAGTTTAATTTTATTACAACCATGATCCAGGAGTTGGACTAGGGTGCAAGGAGGAAAGAAAAAGCAGAAAAAGGAATGTACTTGAAAGGAGAAAGAAAATAAGATTTCTTTCTCTCAGACAGCGAAGATAACAGAGATGTGTAGGACAAAAGGAGTAATGGAATTGTTGTCTTGAGTTCCTTTTTTTTTTTTCTTTGCTTTGGTTGCCAGCTTACTATGACCTACAATTTACATAAGAAACCATGAATTTACTCCCTTACAAAATAGAAAATATGATTTTTCAATATTTAAAATTAAAAGATGACTTCACATGCATTTCTCCTCCAATCATTCATTTAAAAATAAGTTGATTGGCAATCTCTGGTAACAGATTCAATTCTGTTCCAGGACTGAGGCAGGTAAAGTAAAAGAATTCTCTTGGAACATCTCATTGCACAAGAAAGGAAGGAAGTGCTAAGAGAATAATGGGGACCTATGAGAAAGACATAAAAGGATAATTTGAGCATCAGATTATATAATGAACGATGAATTATAGTGTATTCAGTAAAATAAGAATCCACGATTCCGTACTGAAAAAAATATATATACATTCTTAAATTCTTGTATTTTTTGGAGTAAAAACAAAATACAAATGATGAACCAATGGATATTAAATATTGGGACAACTCAACATCGTGTGCCTCTTGATATAATGCAGTAAGAAAGGCAACATATCATTTTGTTGGTAACACTGCCAAAAATAATACATAATCTGTATCTTATCATGAGGCAACATCAGACAAACCCAAACTAAGGTGACTTCAACTAGCTCATGCTTCTGAAAAAAAAAAATGTTTTGAGCACAAAAAGAAAGTCTGAGTATCTATTCTAGATTAAAAAGACCAAAGAAGGGGCGCCTGGGTGGCTCAGTTGGTTAAGCATCTGCCTTCGGCTCAGGTCATGATCCCAAAGTCCTGGGATTGAGCCCCACAGGGCTCCCTGCTCAACTGGGAGCCTGCTTCTCCCTCTCTCTCTGCCTGCCACCCCCCTACTTGTGTGCTCTCCCTCTCTCTGTCAAATAAATAAAATCTTTTTTTTTAAGATTTTATTTTTTTTAATTTATCTATTTGACAGAGACAGCCAGCGAGAGAGGGAACACAAGCAGGGGAAGTGGGAGAGGAAGAAGCAGGCTCATAGCGGAGGAGCCTGATGTGGGGCTCGATCCCAGAACGCTGGGATCACGCCCTGAGCCGAAGGCAGACGCTTAACGACTGTGCCACCCAGGCGCCCCACAAATAAATAAAATCTTTAAAAAAAAAAAAAACTAAAAAGACAAACAACTAGATACAATATGTGCTTCTGAATCGAGTTCCAGAGTAGGAGCAAAATAGCTATAAAATAAAATTGGGACTTTAGATGAAATTGGAACATGGACTATAGATTAGGTAACAATTGTATCAATATTAAATTTTCCGCTTTTGATAATAGTAATATGGTTATGCAGATAATGCCCTTGTCTTAGGAGATACAAATGAATTACTAAGATGTAAAGAAGCACAATATTTCCCAAGTTATTCTCATAATTCTTATCAACAATGATAAAACAAATGAGACAACATATAATTTGGGTAAGGGATAAATGAGAGTTAGTATATAATCATTATGAATTTTCTCTTATTTGAAATTACATAAAAATTAAAAGTTATAAAAAACATAATGAGTTGGGGTTAATGGTCCTTAAAGTTTCCTTCCTTAAAACTTATGATTTTAGGAATTAGTTTCATCACGAAAATTTGCCCAATATTTCTCCAGGCAAAAATCACTCCTTCCTCTGAATTTATACCCTCACAGCTCTCATCATGTTCCATTAATTCATGATTTCAATAATTAATTCTTCAATTTTTTATTGAGTACCTAGTATAAGTTGAACTGAAATAGACACTGGGAATCCATTATAAGTAGGAAACAAAATTTTATAGAGTTATAGCCTATCTTACTATATTTTGAGTACATGTCTTATTTCTTTACTAGAATTCTAAAACTTTTAGAACCTGATCACTCATGAACATAATGTTTAATATTTATATGTCAATTAAAATGATAATTGAAATATACTAAATGTTCATTAATTGAATTTAAATTAAAAATAAATAAAATAACAATTGACTAGAATGTCACTTGTTTTTATTATTTATTTATTTATTTATTTATTTATTTATTTATTTTCTGTAGGTTCCATGCCTAACGTGGGGCTCGAACTCATGACTATGAGATCAAGAGTTGCATGCTCTAGTGACTGAGCCAGCCAGGTATACCAGTTTAACCCACTAAACCCACTTTTAAACATACTTGATATATATATAAATTAAGATTATGTGATAAATTTATTTTACAGATAAAGACAAAAAATTTTGAAAAAATTATTGAGAGTCTGCAATATAACATTATAGAGGAAGAAAAGATGTCATATGTTAGGAAGAAAATAAGAAAACTAATATTTATTGAGAATATACTGTGTTCTAGAAATTGTGTTCAGCCACATATACCAATTATTTCATCCATGCAACAGTTCCATGAAATAGATATTAGCTCCTTTTTACAGATCAAGAAACTGAGGCTCAGTACATTTAAGAGGCTTATGTAGGTTTATTCATGTTTGTATAAAGTCTGTTTTGAATCCCAGACTGTTGAACTCTAGATCATTCCACCATTATCCATTCTGATGACTTCTGGCCAGTCATCACATTTTCTCTTTGAAGTTGAGGGAGAAAAGATGATATGTGGAAGGAGAGATCAAAGAAATGAACAAGTGTTCAGTTGGCCTAATAGATTCTTATATTGTTCTCAATTACTCTTAATCCATTTACCATCAGCATATATTTCCTCTGGAAAGCATAATTGCTGCATGAATGTATGTTTGTCAAAGTATATTCAATGACTGGTTATCATGATCAAAATAGATTATATAGTTATTTCTTTTTGGAATAAAGAGCAGTGACCTGGAGGTGTCAAGAAAATCCGTAAATATAGTAACTCTTACATTTGTTAACTTCCAACATGTAAATGATTTTCAAATGAGGTTTTCTACAGATTTCAAATTCTGAAATCCATATATTTTTCATATAAGAATAAATCCTGAATTAATTAACATTAGATAAGTAAATTTTTACAGTATTATTCACTCAAAATTTCCAACAATATTTTGAAAGAGCAGATATCTTCCTTAGCTCTTTGATATGTGCAGAATTAGGCACTTAAGAACAGACAATGAGTGAAAATTAATGATAGCTAAAACTGGAGGAAAGAGGGAAAAAAAGGGTTCTACCTTTGCTTGGAAACGAAAACTGAGCAGATGGTGTATTTCTCACTTCCCCACAAGCAGATCAACCTTCCATCTCACAGAGAGTGAGAAGGCAGTAGATGAGTAATGATGGCAAAGGAAATTGTCTTACATGTGAAATCACCTGATTCCTCTGTCTTGGATATAGTCAAAGAAGGTCTGGATGTGAAGTAGACAGATAGTCTTGAATTTCTAGAATAAATACAAAATGTAGTTAAGATGTGTTTTAATTTCTTTGAAGCAAATACATTTGTAGAGAAAATATTTTGTAACTTATAACCATAAAAATAGATATAAAAATTTATCTCTCTTTTTATATATTTATATTTGATATAAAGCGATGCATAAGAGTAGAAATAGTGGGTGCCTGGGTGGCTTAGTCAGTTAAGCATCTGCCTTTTGCTCAGGTCATGATCCCAGGGTCCAGGGAGTCTACTTCTCTGCCCCTCCCCTGGCTCATTCTTTCTCCCCCCCCAATAAATAAATCTTAAAAAAAATAGAAATAGTAATGATCAAGGGACAGAAAACCTGGAATCTTGTTTTTAGTGTATCAGAAGTAAATTAGTGATTATAAGCAAGTCACTTAAATCTACCTCACTATACTTTCTGAAAATGAGAGTAAAAGAATAAACAATCTCTGTGATCCCTTCAGTCTTCAAAATTATTTGGCTTTACTTCACCAAATTGAGATCTCTGTGCCAACTGGTATGCTTATCCTTAGGAAAAATGAAAAGAGTTATAGAAAGTTTTATAAATCAGATAAAAGAATAAAACAACAAACCTAAGACTAAGAATAATTTTACACTGAAGTGATTTTTTACGTCTAGGACCAACGATAAAAATTGCCAGTTATTGAACTCCTTATGTGTCCCAAGCATTGATCCATGAACTTTCCATATATTTCCCATGTAATTATCATTAAAAAAATAATAATAAGCATGTAATTTTGTTTCTGTTTATTGGTGAAGAGACTGAGGCTTGTAGAAGTTATTTGATGTCACCTAGATAATAAGTGATGGAGCCATATTTTTAATGATATCTTTGAAACCCTTTTTATCTTTAGACTGCTATACTTTATGTGGACTCTAGTGCTCAGGGAAGGCTTTTTTAGGACAAATAAACTTGGTAAGACTTTAAAGGACTTAAGTAAGAAGGAAGGGAAGGAAGAAAAAAGAAAAGGATTGGAGGAGTTTTTATATGCTTGTGTTTACTAAAGTCCAAAGTAGACCCTACATAAACAAACACAGAGATGCATAATCATACGCACATATATATTTAAATATATAGTGCGTATTATTTATCATGAGTCTCTCAGGGAGTATCAGTCTTACTACAATTCTTAGAGCAAGTTTTAGTTGCATTAACGTCAATGAAATCACCCTTAATCTCTTTTCTGAATATCATTCTTTAATATTCCTCTATAGCTTTTTTCAAGTTGAAGAATTCATAGCAGTTGCTCATACATGCAAAAGGAGTAAAATTTTCTAATTGGCCACCTCCCTTCCCAGACATGATGTATTTATAACAAATACAAATGTATTTAAAACAAATAAGTTTGTCTTTTCATTTCCAACAAAAGTACGCCCATTAACTTTTCTTTGGTACTCACGTATCTTAACTTGGGTGTTTGACTTTGCTTCAGAGTGGTTACTACCAATTATCTTTTTACTCAAGTTTGCTTAGAACTATTCTATTGTTCCATATGTATATTGAGACATAATAATATTAATCATGATTGTGGCATTAAGTGATCCTCAGATGAAGGTAGTTACCAATTATATGGCAAGCTTCAAAATATTTTTCATAAAAATATAAAAAAAGGAATTATATCTAGTATTTTCTCAAAAAGAGAAAAAAAGGGGGATATTTTAATCACATTCTTTCAGGCCCATAACTATATATTTATATAAGTAAACATTTACATTTGGGCATGTCCATATTCAGATTCTATAGAAACTGTGAGCATTAGATTGCTGCCAACTGAGTTGTTATTCACATATTTTAATGATATGAATTATATCGTTGGAGAGCTAGGGAAACAACAATTTGTTGTTTATATATTTTTTTGAAATTGTATTTTTTGAAATTGTATTATTTCAGATGCATTATGTGTAGGTAAGAAGAGACCACACACACATGTGCCCACCCCACACATACAAACACAGTGAGTAAAATTAGCTTAAGTTCTCAATACAATATATTGTGTTGTTTATGAAGTAGGTCCTATTATTACATAATTGCTATTAATGAGAAAAATGAGACTTAGTCCTAATGATATGACTAATAAATGCTGGAGTAGAAAATGGAAAAGTTATAATTCTACAGTTTCCATTCTTAAATATTGCCCTACCCTGCGTCTCAGAAGCAACATAAAAGTCCAATTTCATCCAGTTCCCTGAATCATAATTTCTGGCTCCTTAATCTTAAGTTTGTTTCCTTACTATAAGCCTCATACTCAACGTCCTTTTCATAGTTTGTGTAATACGTGCTCATTGAACAAGATGAAATCACTCAAAAAGATCAAATGTTAGCAGTAAGAATCTCACCACCCCTAAGTTAGAATGCTCAAGTGTTCTAGGTAATGCAAAATCATTAACCTATGCTGAATTACATAAAATGAGATATTGCCATGACACGGCCCGCGGAGCTGTGGTGCGATTTGGGAGAAGGATGAGGCACAAACAGGTTAGCTAGAAAGAAAGCCTGGGTGCAGGGGACGACCACAAAGCATGCGACCGCCCCGAGCAGCTGGAACCTCGCATATTTATTGGCAATAAACAAGCAAAGACAATCAAGGGGAGTCTTGTAATCTGTAGCACATCCTAGTGAATAGTACATCACGGGGAAGGTCACGGGAGTAGATGATGTAATGTTCAGCAAGTGAGGCCTATTCTTAAACATGTTTCTGTGGACCCCATGGGCTATTGTCAAGAGCAATCAGGTTTCTGTTGGGGTGGCGTTCTGCTCTTTAGCAGACCAGGCGTTCCTGGCCGCTCATTATATGAGGGGGTTTCGGGAAGGGCAGCATTCGACGCTGAGCAAGTCGGGCATTCCTAGCTGCTCATGCGCTGACATTCATGCTAAAGCCCGCAGGGTCACAGACACGTTTTCCTATTATATTCTTAGCGTAAGCTCTCGGCCAGGGGCTGCCGCAAGATATTAATACTGGTATCTTGACCAAGACATCAACATAGGGTATATGTGAAATTTCAAAGTAAGAACTCCATGTGCATAATTTACAAAGGAAATTATTTCTAGTCAGTGTCTCAACTCTTAGACTTCTTAGTCCAATTAAAGACCTAGAAGGGGTAAGAGACCTACTGTGAGTTATTGCCATGGTAAGAGTGTGATGAAGTGAGCTTCAAATGGACCAGTAAGAAATCTTTCTAAGCATTTCTTAGATATATGAAAATTGTATACTGGTGCCTGACTCATACCTGAGAATCTAAAGCTGCTTATGGCAACGTGGTAGAGATGTCTATATTGGAATAAGCCAGAGCTCCCAGAATGTGTTAGTGCAAGGGATATGCATGTTTTTCCTGTAGACTAGGTATGGGTTGTGGGAAAGAAGGAGGTAGCCTGGAGCTAAGTGAAGTCCTATCCAAAAGGACTTTTACCAGAAAGTGGGAACCTCAGTTTTATGTGCATAGGGCAGACCATCAGAAAAACAAAAGCTGAAAGGGAGCAAAAATAGCCTGCTAGAGAAAGATGTGAATTTTCCATAATACAGGGAGATTCAGTAAATAATCTTTGGTACTAGGAACATTTCAGGAGTCTTTGAACTCCTGTGCTTTCCAGAAAGTGCAAAAACAACTTAGAATTTCACTGATTCGAGGAAGACATTTTTCTTTTCTTGCCCAACTCCTCTCTCTCCACTGATCTCACCCTGCAGTGATTGGATACTGACTCTGATGCTAGAGAACCAAGAAAATTTTCCCTAATGCTGGAGAAACCAACAAAAAATTTACCTTTATGCAACCTGAAGCAAGATAATTCCATAATTCAGCTATTATATTTCTTCATTTCCCATTTTACACACACATTAAAAAAAACAATAGGAAGGAGAATTATATCTTACTTTAAAGCTTAAACAAGATTTTTTAAATCATTCTTGATATTCTACAAATCATAATTCTTAGTTTTTCTGCTAACATGACTATTCTTAATGACCTTTATGTTGAAATTAAACCCAACGTCAAAAAAAAATTCAAACTCCTAGATAATAAATTTATCTTAGCCACTTTTCCTAATTTGCATAGTTCATAGAAAGCAACTCATGATTGTGTAGCANCAACTACTTAACTTCCGCAAGCCTTTCTCTAATGAGGCACAACTTCCCACATATAGTTGTTAGTGTAATAAATTTTTTGTAAAGATTCCTTTTTTCATTTAATAATAAGTAATGATCACCTTCCACACCATTAAATATTTTTCTGGAGCATAATTTTGAGTAGTTTTATGGTGACAGACATTATTTAACAAGTCTAATGTTAGATATTTAGATTTAAAATGTTTTCATCTTTTAAACAATCCATGAGAGTGGGAGGCATTTTTAACATTAGTACATAATATTTGAGGAAAAACTTACTTTGGACAATAAAAGCATGAGGATGGAGGGGAGGGAGGGTTTTCTAGGAAGTAGAGATGAAGGATGGTGTGGTGTGTAGCAGAGTAGTGTCCATAGAAACAGCTGGGACCTTCACCTTCCTCCTGTTCATTCATCTAACTGGTGGGGCTAGTCACATATCTTTTGTTTCCTTACAGGCCTTTATTCAACCCCAAACTTGTAAGAATAACTACTGGATTGGGTTATCATATGATGATAGAGAACAAAAATGGAAATGGATTGACACCGGCCCACCTTTTAGGATGTAAGTTTCTGGAATGCATTCAAGCTCTAACATTGATTGGTGTTGGGGTTGGGAAGATTGTATCTAAAAAGAATCTTCTCTTATGTCATGTGGTTTTCACACAGACATCATTGTAAGAATAAGTAGAATGATGAAGAAGATGTTTTAGGCAGTATAATTAAAAAGGAAGAGATATGTCATANAAAGGAAGAGGAATGTCATGCAGATTATGAACAAAATTTGATGCTAAGCACATGCCCGTAAGTATGCATTATGAGGTACACCAAATAAACCCAAATCATAAAGTGATATGAAGGGATTGGACCATCCTGACTGAGCTATAGTATCCCTCCCACAGTCACAAGATAAGTATTTGGAGGATCCCCAAGTTCATTTGAAACTTCTTTATAGGTGGTCCCTGACTGACAATGGTTTGAGTTACAATTTCTCTGCTTCACAATGGTGTGAAATCAACATCCATTCAGTAGAAACTGTACTTTGGATTTTTAATTTGATCTTTCCCTGGGCTGGTGTTGTGCAGTATGATCTTCTGCTGTGACGCTGGGTGGTGGCAGCAGGAGCTCCCAGTGAGACACGTGATCACAAGGGTCAACAACCCAGTACACTTGCAACCATCCTCTACCCATGTGACCATTCTGGTTTTCACTTTGGTATAGTATTCAGTAAATCCCATGAGATGCTCCACACGTTGTTATAAGATGGGCTTTGTGTTAGATGATTTTGTCTATGTGTGCTGATCCTATGTAAGGTACACTAGTCTAAGCTAGTAGGGTGGGTATTACATGCACTGTTGACTTATGGTATTTTCAATTTGTGTTGGGTTTATCAGGACATAACAAACATAACAAACAATCTGTATATTATTAGTTTATATTATTTATAAATACAAATATAAGTGAGTATATACACAGACACATGCTTACATACATATGCCTTCACTGTAGTTTTTTTGGGGGGTTTGTTTTTTGTTTCTTTGTTTGTTTAACTAATCTCTATACGCACTGTGGGGCTCAAACTCATGACCTTGAGATCAAGAGTCACATGCTCTTCCAACTGAGCCATCCAGGTATCCCCAGNTAAATACAAATATAAGTGAGTTATAGACACACACATGCATACATATATACGTATGCCTTCACTGTAGTTTTTTTGGGGGGATTGTTTTTTGTTTCTTTGTTTGTTTAACTAATCTCTATATGCAATGTGGGGCTCAAACTCATGACCTTGAGATCAAGAGTCACATGCTCTTCCAACTGAGCCATACAGGCATCCCCATAGTTTTATTTTGAAGTGCAGTATTTTGTAATCTCTTGGGTTTCCATTTAGTTATAATCTTCTGTTAAAGTGTTCAATGATTTTTTAAAAAAAATCTTAACTTTTATCCTTTTTATTTCTAGGAATTCTGGTTTAAGTTTTAAAATCTTGCTAGCTACAATTTCAAGCTGTCTTTTATTTCTTAAAAGATATCAAACATCCTTTTATATTTGGTATCTGATAATTCTAATATTTGAAGTTTTATGGGTCTACACTATAGTTTCTTTTGGCCTGTGTGGATTTTCTTGGTAGTGTATAGTAATTTTTTTTTTGAGCTGCTGTGGAGATTATTTGAGGACTGAGATGAAGGTGGCTGCAAACTTAGAAGAGATGTCATGCAGGAAATTACCTTGATACAGTCATAGCGTGTGAGTACACATCCAGGCAAATGCCTCAGAGGTACAGAACAGAAACGTTCACAGGCCAACTGAAGATGCTCAATTTGTATAGTTAATTAAAGCAACTTGGACCAAGTAGCCCGATGCAAGGGGGAAGAAACGGGGTAGCTTGTTACCCTGAGATGGGATAGGATCAGTTATCACACTCAGGACAAGGTCAGGTGGGTGAAAGGATCGCCTGAATCCTGGGTTACATAGTCTTCAGATGGCCTGACTCTTCTGCACCCCCTTTCCTGATAGTGGTGTGGTTTCTAGGGCATCAGTTGAGTTTTGAGTAAGGGGGCCCAACAAACGGAAGGCTCTATGGCCAGCATACACATTTTCTCTAGTGGGGAGATGCGGGAGCGTGTAAGCCCGGGGCCAGCCACTGCTTTTCAGTGAACCTGAGGCGCAGCTATGGATTTTATTTGTGCTTTTTAGAGGGTCAGTATGAGTGTCAGCCAGTAGGAGGTGAATTTAAGACCACATGGATGTAAGTGTCTATGTGCACGATGTATATTTTGAGTGAGACATGTAGTGCTACTAGGTTCTTTCTTCCTTTCCTATGTTGGGCATGCTCTATTTACAGTATCTATACCTGACATGTCTCCAAGGTTACTAACTTCCTCATCTGTACATATTGAACACATCTCATGCTCTCTGCCCATGCCTCCCAAGCTACTTAGTTTCATTTATTTTCCTATTTATTTATTTATTTATTTATTTTCTGTAGGAGATTTGGTTATTCAAATAATGTACCAAATACAAATTGCATGACGGATAGTTGGCAATTTTGGATTCTTAGGTGGGATTATTCATTTTTTCTTCTGCTTTAAGTTCAAGGTTCAAGACTCCTCAAGGGTCGTTTACATTGAAGATATGTCTTAAGGGCCTCGACTCTTTCTAGGCTGTCTTCCATAAAGAAACTTCAGTGGAATTCATATTTAATCTACTGTGTCAATTAAGGGAGAAAAAGACTTCAGTCCTTCATTTACCCTTCTGGGTACCCACCTTTACTTAACCTCAGCCTGAGCATGAATTTGCTTCTTGCCAGGTTATAAATTTATTCAAGAAGGTTCTAATTTTTTTAAAGATTTTTTTTTATGAGATAGAGGAAGAGTGAGAGCGAGAGCGAGAGAGAGGGAGAGAAGCAGGCTCTCCACTGAGCAGGGAACCCGACTCGGTGCTCGATCCCAGGACCGTGGGATCATGACCTGAGCCAAAGGCAGATGCTTAACTGACTGAGCCACGCTGATATCCCTAAACAGTTGACCATATGTGTTTTCTATTCTACAGTAACTATACATTCATGAGTTCTTCTGGAAGAGGACAATGTGCATTTTTAACCTCAATAAGAACAACACCTACTGAGTGCTCTAAGACCTACGGTTGTATCTGTGAGGGGAGAATTGATGATGTTTTCTCTGCCCACTTTGATAGATACAAGAAAAAAAGGTGAAATGGATCCTGTTANTCATTATTTGTTTGTTTGTTCCTGTGATAATTTGTGAATACTTACAAACTATTGTTTTTTTCTAGTAGGATTGAGTTTACTGTGGAAACAGAGATGAGTGGGAAAAGGAAGGAAATGTTCTTTTGGACAATGATTTAAGAGATCAGATGCCATGGGTCTTCTTGAGGAAGAGTGCCTGCCTTTGTTTTGGAGAGCAGTTTCCCCTCTCTTTAATGGCCCTGAGAAATTCCCTTTCTCTTTCCCTGAAGCACCCATACAACCAATTTTAGACAACTCTGATAGCCTGGTCTTTTCCTTATTAATAGCCTGGGTCTTCTTATGAATAGGATAAGTTGGATAAATCATTTCAGTAGCCTCCAGGTTTGAGAGATGGCACAATTAAGAACTAAAAAATAGTTATTTTTCCTCCCCTCCCCCATCTAGGTAATCACCTCTCATTAAAATGGTTTTACCTTGCTATAACTTCATACTTCCTCAATAGTTGAAACAGTAGTATATAAAAACTCTCCTATAACCCTTGCACATCATTACCGTTTGTTAATATTTTGTTCCTTCTGTGCTTACAGTTCTCCTCTCTCCCTCTCCCCTATTCCCTTGCTGTTCCGTTTGATAATAAATTAAGGACCTTATGTCGCTTCTAAATATTTTATAAGGTCAAGTGCTTTGTCTTGTATAACCGTAGTAATATTATCAAAATCAGGAAATTTAGCATTGATAAAGTACTGTGATTTCATCTATAAGCCATATTCAGATTTTGTCAACTGTCCTGATGATGTCATTATAGATATTTTCCTGCAAGTGCAGGTTCATGTGACCCATTTGGTTGTGATGTCACTTTAGTCTCTTTTAATCTCATTGAAATCCTCGGGTTTCTTTGTCTTTTCGATGTTGATATTTTGTTTTATTTTACTTTATAAGGTATTATTTATTTATTTATTTATTTATTTATTTATTTATTTAAAGTGTGAGTGGTGTGAGGGGCAGAGGGAGGGAATCTCAAGCAGACTCTATGCTGAGTGCGGAATCCGACCCCGGGCTCCATCGCAGGACTCTGAGCTGAAATCAAGAGTTGGTCACTTAATGGACTGAGCCACCCAGGTGCCTCTTGACCTTGACATTTTAAAAATCAACTTTATTTATTCTTTCATGCATTGAAATGCACCCATTTTAAGTTGAGGTCAATGGGTTTTTAGGAAATGTATACATTTCTTAAACACCATCAGGTCAGGATATAGAACATTTCTATTGCCTGCAAATGCTCCTTTCTTTCCCCTCACTACCCACCTGGCCCCAGACAACCAGTGGTACACTTTCTATCACTATGAATTAGTTTTGCCTCTTCTAGAATTTCATAATCATGTACTCTTTGGTATCTGACTTCTTTTGCTCAGCATGTTTTTGAAGTTAGACCATGTTCTTTCATGTATCAGTAGTTCATGCCTTTGTTGCTGGTGGTATCCCATTGTACTGATATACCACAATTGGTTCATTCACCTATGAACATTTGGTGTCTTTCCTATTTTTTGCTATTATGAAAAACCTGTCATAAATACTTCTCTGCAGGTTTCTGTGTGGACAGGTGTTTTCATTTCTTTCTGTTTATTAAATACCTAGGAATTTGATCATTGAATTCTAAGGTAAGTGCATGTTTAATTTGATAAGAAGCTTCTAGTTTGTTTTCCAGTGTGGTTGCAACATTTTGCATTCCTGGTAGCAACATATGAGAGTTTCAGTTTCTCCATATCATTGCCAGTACTTGATATTGTGCACGGCTTAAAACTTAGCCATTATGATAAGTGTGTAATGGTATCTCATTGTTTTTTAGGTTTACATTTTCCTGAAAAGTAATAACATTGAGCATCTTCTCATGTGTTTATTGGCCATTTGTGTATCTTCTTTTGAGAAGTGTCTGTTCCATTTTTCAAAGCCCATTGAAGTATTTGTTCAATCTTTTTTAATTTTTATTTTATATTAATAAAAAATATTTTATTTATTTGACAGAGAGAAAGAGCAAGAGAGCACAAGCAGGGGGAGCAGCAGAAGCAGGCTCCCCACTGAGCAGAGAGTCCAACACAGGGCTCGATCCCAGGACCCCAGGACCCTGGGATCCTGACCTGAGCTGAGGGCAGATGCTTAACCAACTGAGCCACACAGGCGCCCCTGTTCAATTTTTATTAAAGTGGGTTTGTCTGTCTTCTTATGGAGCTGTAAGTGTTCTCAAATAAATAAAGAAATAAAGAAAGAAATAAAATCTTAATAAAAAAGAATATAGAAAAGTTTACTTCTACCTTTCCTTCCTTTTTTTTTTCTTGCTTTATTGTACTGCTTAGGACCTCTGGTACAATGTTGAAGAGAGTGGTGATAGGAATCATCCTTGTCTTGTTTCCCATGTTACAAAAAAAAGGTATTTAGTTTTTCATGCTTATAGGTGAGGTCTGCTGCAGGTTTTTGTAGATTCTCTTTATCATGTTGAGGAAATTGCCTTGCATTCTTATTGATTGAGACTTTTACCATGAATGGAA
>NC_048221.1:76620966-76628468 GCF_002007445.2 Ailuropoda melanoleuca | reverse complement strand
AAAAATATTTTATTTATTTGACAGAGAGAAAGAGCAAGAGAGCACAAGCAGGGGGAGCAGCAGAAGCAGGCTCCCCACTGAGCAGAGAGTCCAACACAGGGCTCGATCCCAGGACCCCAGGACCCTGGGATCCTGACCTGAGCTGAGGGCAGATGCTTAACCAACTGAGCCACACAGGCGCCCCTGTTCAATTTTTATTAAAGTGGGTTTGTCTGTCTTCTTATGGAGCTGTAAGTGTTCTCAAATAAATAAAGAAATAAAGAAAGAAATAAAATCCTAATAAAAAAGAATATAGAAAAGTTTACTTCTACCTTTCCTTCCTTTTTTTTTTCTTGCTTTATTCTACTGCTTAGGACCTCTGGTACAATGTTGAAGAGAGTGGTGATAGGAATCATCCTTGTCTTGTTTCCCATGTTACAAAAAAAAGGTATTTAGTTTTTCATGCTTATAGGTGAGGTCTGCTGCAGGTTTTTGTAGATTCTCTTTATCATGTTGAGGAAATTGCCTTGCATTCTTATTGATTGAGACTTTTACCATGAATGGAAATTGAATTTTGTTATATAAATTTTTTGTATCTTTTGAGATGTTTATACAGATATTCTCTTATATTCGTAATATGGTAGATGGCATTATGGTTTTTCAGTGTTAAACAAAACTTGTACTTCTTGGGTAATTCCCATGTGGTCATGTTGTATTTATTACCATTTTTTATATATTGGTAGATTTGCTTGGGTAATATTTTGTTGAAAATTTTGTACCAGTAATCATGATGGATGTCAGTCTATTTTATTTATTTATTTATTTATTATTTATTTTAAAAAAAGGTTTCTTTATGTAAGAGTGAGAGCATGTGTGAGCCAGGGGAGGGGCAGAGGGAGAGGATAATGGACAGAAGAGACCCCCTGCTGAGCCAGCAGCCCAAGGCAAGGCTCCATCTCATGACCCTGAGATCATGTCCTGAGCTGATATCGTGAGTTGGACACTTAAACAGCTGAGCCACCCAAGTGCCACTAATTTGTTTAAATGCCTTTTTCTGTTTATGGTATTGGAGAAGTACCAGCCTTATGTATTCACTTGGGATGTTGCTGAATATCCATCTATTTTGTGAGGTAGCATTTGAATTTTCATTCCTTAAGTGTTTGCTCAAATATACTAGAGAAATAATCTGTGTCTGAAGTTTTCTTTGGGAGATTATATTTCATTCGGAATACCATTTCTTTAATAGAGGCTCTTTAGACATTCTGTTTCTTGTCAATTTTGATAATCTTTATCTTTTGAGAAATTTGTTGATTTTGTCTAAATCGTCAGATGTATAGTTTTAGTGTTTTTCACAGTTGTATTAATTTCCTAGGGCTGTGTAATAAAGTTCCACAAATTCGCCAGCTTAAAGCCATCACAATTTATTCTCTCACTGTTGTGGGAGACAGAGATCCAAAATCCAGGTGTCAGTATGCTTCCTCTGAGACTTGGGTGGAATCTTTCTCTGCTTCTTCCTGGCTTTTCATGGTGGCTGTTCACTCATGCCGTTACTTGGCTTATAGTTGCATGTCTCACTTTCTGCCTCTGTTAGCACATGGCATCCTCTCTGTGTGTCTCTGTCTTTACCTACAGTTTCCTTTCCATACAGGATGCCAGCCATATTGGATTAGAGCCCACTCTAATGACCTCATCTCAACTTGACTGCACCCACAGAGACCTTATTTCCAAATAGGGTCATGTTCATAGGTGCAGGGGTTAGGACTTAAGCATTATCTTTTCAGAGGATACAATTCAACCTATAACAATAATATTGCCTTATTATCTGTATACCGTGTGTAGGATCTATAATCCTGTCATTTTTCTGATATTGTTTATGTTTCTGATATTTATTTACTAATTTGAGAAAGACAAAGAAAGAGAGCATGAGCAGGGGGAAGGGCAGAGGGAGAGGGAGAAGCAGACACCCTGCTGAGAGCATGCTTGACACAGGGCTCCATCCCAGGACCCTGAAATCGTGACCTGAGCCAAAGTCAGACCATTAGCTGACTGGGGCCACCCAGGTGCCCCTTAAGTGAAAGCTTTTAATCCTGTGCTCACACATAGATCTTTACCTATATGAGACCTAAAAAGTTTGTGAAGTTTTAATAAAAGTTTCGAGCATCTCACATCGAGATGTGGCAGTGTGATAGACCTGGTTTATGTGCTTTCCCTGGTCTCTCAGCCCCATCTGTCTCACTCTGCTGAAGCTTGCCCAGGTCCCAAAGCCCAGCCCCAGCAACACATGTTCTATACCCATGGTTATAAAACTAGGTGATCATAACCCGTACAGTGGCCAGACATTGGCATGGCCTCCACTGTGTGCACCTTGGCAGGAACCACAGTAGATCCAGTGCTCAGGTTGACCAAATCCTTCAGAGGCTATGAGTTTCCAGAGGTTGCCTGAAGGGTTCAGGTAACACAATGCAGAAATGCAAGAATATAAGAGTCTACATGGCAACTTTTCACAAAAAAAGGCAGGAGACAGGAAAGAGGCTGCCAATGAATTGTGAGCCCCTTCCACCAATGTAATGGACTGTTTAGAGATGCAATGTTTCTGTAAGGGACCCTCAGAGATGTTCCGTTGAATGAGTAAAAGCCTGTTTTCCTGTGAAGCTGTGGCCAGCCTAAAATCCTACCATCTTGTGCTTCCTTTTCCTCCTTCCCTGACTCATTCCCCTTTCCTTTTGCCTCTCATGCCTGCTTCCTTTGGATTTCACTCCCTTCACCCATAAAATGGGTTATCACCTACGTTGGCCTCAGCCTGTGTTTTCATGGAACCCTGCTCTAAGATGGTGCTCTCTAATGAAAGGCAGGATTGTAGCTATCCAAGGGAGTTTGCAATGAGGATTTGGATCACATCATATAACCCCTCTCTAAATAAGTATATATGCTGTTAACCGGTGGGAAAGCCTATAGTGTTTACAGTATGACAGAACGGAGAATTCTGTATTATCTTCAATCCTTTCATTAGGATCCAAACCATACTTAGAGAGCAGTTATAGGGACAGCTGTCCTCATGTTTTCTCATGTCTGGTTTGGCAACGAGAACTCAGTTTTCCCCTACAAGATGTTTAGCTGTTTGTACTGCTACCATTGAATTGCCAGGTGATTTAGGAGGGTGAAATGTAATCACGAATGATCAAAAATTATTTACGAAAAACCTGTAGAATGTTGAAATGTTAATAATCTGTAACCATCAGATGAACATAGGAAGCAGATCTTCTGTGCTGTGAGTAGATATTGGATGTCCAGAAGATGTAAACTACCATGTTTTTGTATAAAGAAAAGAGGTAAAGGCAAGGCCAAGCCACGATGCTTTGTCACTGATCACTGTCTGAAGCTAAGGGCCTAAGTCTCACAAATGGCCTCTTAAACTTTAGTGCAGAGGGCATATGATGCAGGAGTTGTACACAGATGGGACATCTGTAATGGGGATGTCCCTCAGTGCAGCTGCACGCTAACTCCCTAGTGTGCCTGATATGGCAGGTTTAGTTTCTTCTTTTCTTATTTGGTTGCCTTTTCTTTCTTTATTAGAAATAATAAACAGGTTCAATGAGGTTAAAGGATACAAAATAAACATATAAAAATCAATTGTGTTTATACATACTAACAATGGAAATTAAGAGACAATCCCATTTACAAAAATATCAAAAAGAATAAAATGTTTACGAATAAATTTAACCAAGGTGAAAGACAAGGAGAATGAAAACCTCAATACAGCGGTGAAAGAAATTTGAAAAACTCAATTGAAAAAAAGTTTTTGTGTATTCATGGATTGAAAGACTCAGTATTGTTAAATGACCACACTATGCAAAGCTCTTCACAAATTCAATGAAATTCCCATCAAATTCACAATGGGATTTTTTCAGAGTAGGAAAAACAATCCCAAAATTCATATGCTGTCACAAAGAACCCCAGACATCCCAAACAATCCTGAGAAAAAAAGAATAAGCTGGAGGCATCCTATATCCTCATTTCAAAATACATTACAGAGCTACAGTAATCAAAACAGCATGGCGTTATCACAAACACAGACACATAGACCAATAGAACATGACAGAGCCCCCAAATAAAGGCACGCATATACAGTCAACTGATCTTTGACAAGGGTGCCAAGAAAACACAATGGAGAAAGGACAGTCCTCAACAAATGATGTCAGGAAAACTGGACATCCACATGCAAAATAATGAAACTGGATGCTTATCCTACATCATATTCAAAAAGGAATTCCAAATGGATCAAAGACTTAAACATAAAAACTGAAACTGTGTGTATTCTAGAGGAAAACATAGGGGTAAAGCTTTATGACATTGGTCATGGCAATGGCTTTTATATGTATTACCAAAAGCACAGGCAAAAACAACAAAAATTAGAAAAGGGAGCCTACATCAAAATAAGAGATTCTGCACATGAAAGAGCAGAGTTAAAAGGTGACTGACAGAATGGGAGAGAATTCATAACCTAAATTTCTGATAAGGGCTTAATATCCAAAATACACAAGGGACTCCTACAACTCAATTATAATAATAATAGTCCAATTAAAAATAGACAAAAGACCTGAACAGACACTTCTCCCAAGAAGGCATACAAATGGCCCAATGCTTTGTGAAAATATAGATGTTCAAGACAACTAATCACCAGGGAAATGCAAATCAAAATCACAATGAGACTTTACATCAAAAACCAGGGATGTACTGTATGGTGACTAACAATATAATAAAAAATATTATTTAAAAAAATCATCTGTGATACTTGTTAATATTCAAATTCTTTGTTCTCTGATTTAATAAATGTTGAGGAGGAGGATAAAAAAACCCAAAAAAACAAAAAATCAAAATCACAATGAGAGATCATCCCACACCTGCCTGGACAGCTATTGTATTGCAGGTTTAGTTATCAGGTGGTTCTATTAGCACAATAGTCCAGAGTCTCCAAAGTAAAAGCAGACATAATGGAGACAGTCCAAGTAGATAAAACTTGTCTGTAAATTAGGAGAGGAACAGGTAGGAGGGGTCATTACATTANAGATGAACAGGTAGGAGGGGTCATTCCACTGGATAAAGAATCCCAACTAGCTGAGGCATTAGAGCAAATGAATGAGTGGTGGGAGAGGAAAGTGATGATATCCACTATGGCTTCATGACCGTCACAGGAATGAGGATATTGGTAGATGTTTTTGTTATGTCTATGTGATAAGGGATTATATATTTTTTCTTCTTCCTTTTCCATTGCCATTTTGTTAGGAAGTGTTAATAGAATTTATCAATGGCATGCATATTTCCAGATTATGAGGGGCCACATGTAGAGCTGGTGGGGAAGATTCCATACCATTTGGAGGGCCAGCGTCTGAGGTGGACACTAATGGGGCTCTGTGTCTCTTCTTATTGGGAAGAGGGTGAGAGCCTCTTTCTTGGTATAGCAGAAGAGGCCTCACACTGAGTTGAAGCTTGAAACTGTTAAATAAGATTTACATAAGAATATAAGGATGGCAATGACTTCTGGGCCTGTTTGTGCTCAGATGTATTCTTTGCTCTTAGTCTCCTCAACTTCTCAACTTTGCATGGCAGGGCAGCTGACTTCTCCAGGTTGCATTTCCCTGTGTCCTAAAACAAAGCCTGAGGGCAAACCTTCAGTGCTATCAATGCTTTCCAGGGTGGTGGAAATAAGGGAAAAGAGCAGTGGGATGAGAGAGGATGGGAAGCAAGTACAAGGTGACACATAACACAAGGCAAGTACATGGCCACAGCTCCATGAAGCAACAAAGCTGTCACTTGACCACGGGGAATGTGGCTACACAGAAACATCCTAGATGTAAGCAGTCCATGGAAGGCAGGAGTGGACAGATAATCCGTGTGCCCATTCCTTTCAATCTCTTTTCTCTCATTAGTTATAGTTCATGCCTAGAATAAACAAGTAACCTGCCCTTGTAGTGTGTACAGCTGCTGGTGAATCCCCGTCTCATGTATTGTGGTGTGGTGCTTCTCTGAGTCTGGAGAAGGTATTTAGAGCTCGACAGTTCAGTTATTGACTTCACACAGTGGAAACACGAAGCCTCACCTGTGGGTGATCATTGCAGGGGCAACTGTGCAAGACCAGGGGTTAAGGCCCCAACAGATGTGTGAAGCTGAGGTTGAGATTCTGAGAAGGNGGGAAACCATCTCCTTCTTTTGTTCCTAGAATGGGGGGTAGTAGAGGCTTCCCAGTGTTGTTAAACTCTGATCAATTAATTAATCATTGGGGTTGGGGTTTGTGCCCTGGCTGCTTGCCTCCCCTCTGACAATGATGTAGCTCTGATCTTTAGCTTTAGCTCAGATTCCTTTGCTTTGTCTTAATAGGTGAAGAATAATGATTGATAATAATAATTAGTGATAATCATGGATGTGTTCCTGGGTACCAAGGCAGATGTATATGTTCTCATAGGCGTTTAAAAATGGTAGATGCAATGGTTCCATGCAAATTATTATGCTAATTATTTCCAAAAAGCCTTTCAGTCTGTTATAGGAGCAATAAGACTAGGTGTAGATACAAATTGAATCTGATAAAAGAAAAGAAAACAAAACAAAACATGAGAAAACAAAACTAACAGCTGAACCTGATACTAAGTTCCTTGGGCAGTGCTCTACTCATGATGTAAAGAGAAGGATATAGCACCCAGTGCTCATCATCACACCTGCCCTCCTTAATACCCATCACCTGGTTGCCCCACCCTCCCCACCCCCCTCCTTTCTGTAACTCACAGTTTGGTTCCCAGATTTCAGAGTCTGTCATGGTTTGTGTCCCTCTCTGATTTCTTCCCATTTAGTTTTCCCTTCCTTGCCCTGTGGTCTTCCCTGCTATTCTTTATGTTCCACATATGAGTGAAACCATATGATAATTGTCTTTCTCTGCTTGATTTATTTTACTTAGCATAATCCCCTCCAATTACATCCATGTTGATGCAAATGGTGGATATTCATCCTTCCTAATGGCTGACTAATATTCCATTGTGCATATGAACCACATCTTTATCCACTCATCTTTGAAGGACATCTCAGCTTCTCCCACAGTTAGGGTATTGTGGATATTGCTGCTATGAACATTGGGCTGCAGGTGTCCCTTCTTTTACTACATCTGTATCTTGGGGTTAATCCCTAGTAGTACAATTGCTGGGTCATAGGGTAGCTCTATTTTGAATGTCTTGAGGAACTTCCATACTATTTTCCAGAGTGGCTGTACCAGCTTGCACTCCTGAGCATTTTAATGAAGAAGAAATAATACTTTTAACATGCCTCATGGCTTCTGAGGCTGACTCTAATATCTCAGAGAATAGGTCATCATCTCTTCCTGGGTCTGTGAATTCATCAGAATACATAAAACACAGGAAAGATAATCCTGTTTTATTTGAGGTAGAGTCAGTGTGTTTTTGCTATTTCAGAGTTTTTTGTCATTTAGGGAGATAAACACTAATGTCAGGAACTGTGTTCAAGTGAAAGGAAATGCCCCT